>NW_022157215.1:0-112926 GCF_007821495.1 Lachnellula hyalina
TAGCGTACCTTCCAGCGTACTTTCAGGCGTCCCTTCTAGCGTACCTTCCAGCGTACTTCCAGGCGTCCCTTCTAGCGCACCTTCCAGCGTATCTCTGATTACGTCAACCATCTACACTACCTCAGTCTACACTATCACTTCTTGCGCCCCTACTGTTACAAACTGCCCGGCCAGTATCGGACAAGTCACAACAGAATCGATCCCCGTCTCCACTACAGTCTACCTCCTCTCTTCAGCTACAGTTTATCCAGTCTCTTCAGTCGCGACGTCTGGACCCGCACCAAGTGCACCTGCAGTACTTGTTACATCAACAATCTCTGTTACAAAATATCACACCATCACTGCTTGCGCCGCTTCAGTCAAAAGCTGCCCGGTGGGCTCCGTTACATCGACTGTTGTTCCAGTCACGACAACCGGTTACGAATCTACATCTACAATATACAGCACTGCCTCATACACCATCTCATCATGTCCCGCATCTATCAAGAGCTGTGCCGTTGGTGATCTCACCACGACCGTTCATGCAATTTCGACAAGGACACTCATCGTGCCGAGCGCTCCTGTAGCTGCACCCACAACTTTCAAATCTACAGCTGCGAGTGGGACATTACCTGTTAGTGGATCTGGAGCCGGTGGTGCTTCGAAAACAACTTCTATCCCCTTGCAAGTCACTGCTGCAGCCGGACGTGTTGCTGGCGGATATGAGATGGCAGCAGCTGCTGCTGGTGTGGTCGTTGTTGCATTACTTTGAGGAAATGAGCAAGGGTTAATGTTTAATGTAGTCGCACTTATCGTACAAATATCCATCATATGTTAATATGAACAATTCAATTCTTATAGCCAAATATTGATCTTGTCCTTGTATTGTGTTTTAGGCGATTTTATATCATAAGTAATTACGTGCTGCAGTTTAGTTTAGTAGTGTTTAGCGCCGGGGGAGAAGGGCCTAAGCTATATGTTCTATGAAGTTTGACTTATGCCAAGCCTCACGGCCCTGCGGAACTGTTGGGTGTTTGCTTTCTAGAGACCGCTATTAGCTTCTTCGAGTCTTCATCACACTTGAAACTTTGCCTTTTGCCGGAAGTTACTGATATGTTTGTTTAGGGCGACCGAGCCCAGGCAGGAGGTGGTCATCACATCTAAGAGACCCAGAGATGAAGATGGCTCTGTAAATGCCAATGCTTCACAGTCCAAGAACCAGCGGCACAACAACAATGAAGCTTCTTCGAATCCCCCAAACAATCTACTGCACGCAGACACTCCGAAACCAATGACGAAATCGCAGAAGCGTAAGAGCAAGAGAACCCCTGCATGGCCTGCTAGGAGAAAAGAACCGAATGAGTTACGCCTCATCAAAATTGGAAAGGAGATCAACGCACGACGCAATGGAATCAAAGCCGAGGTTGAAGGGGGTGGAGATGCAGACACTCCGAAAGCCATCACAAGTTTCAAGAAAACGGCTGAATTGGCAGAGTCTACCCCGAAATCAGAGATCAATGAACCCTCGAACGTAGAGACACTTGCGGCAACGACCATTTCGACCGTGATTTCCGAAGAATCATCATTGTTATTGCGGTTGAAGGGTGTGTCGGGCGCAGCTAGAAAATTAATCCCGGGCTATGAGGCAAAGGTCAAGGAGGAGGAGGACGTTGAGAAACAAGGGGCAGAGATCATGATGAAGAATCTGCAACGACGTTGAAAGAAGGAGCAGGCGAGGCATGCGAAGCTGGAGAAGGAGTAGATGCTTGCGTTGATTGTTAAATCATCCAAAGAGAAAACACCCGCCCAAAAGCTCATTTCTCAGAACAAGCGACGCCTCCAGCGGATTGCTCATTGGAAGTTGACACATGCTGATGGCAATGTTAGCGACGAGTATTCTGATGTCGATACGGATGAACAAGGCTGGGATATCCCCGAGTCCGTTTCGAGAAAGACGGCCATCGAGCTGAACCAATGTCCTCCACAGTCAACTGAACAGTCATAGATACCCAGAATTGCAGCAAGATAGGCGGATCTTAATTCTTTGCTTACGAATTCTTCACATTGCCGGAGTAGGATTGAAGATCCTAGAAGTCTAGAAATTCACAGCTACCCCTCGAATCAAGAGAATCGGGCCCTCGAATCCCAATTTCCGTTTTGAGCTTTCATCACCTGCAATTTTAGCGGACGAGTCCTATTTATCTAAAATGCAAAAAAGAAGCGGAGCGAAGCTAAAGATTATTTAATACGCTTTGAAACTTGGTGATACATTTATGAATGTAAAGTTCGTCTATCATCGTTTAGGGGCGACTTTTCCTTAAAGGCCTATCCTGGTCACGCGAAGTGCTAAGTCCAGCCATAATGGATGAACTCAAACGCTGAGAGGGAGATATTGATATACTGTGATACTGGCCAGCATTAGAAGTTCTGGGCGCATATTCATTGGGAGATAAGGTGCATTATTCATCAAATTCAAAAGGCTTGATTTCAGGAAGCAACTTGCTTGCATTTCATTAATCGATTGATCATTACTCATCAACACTGCTACATCAGCATCCAGAAACCATAGATTCCAGCTCCCTAATTCACAAATTCAAACCTTCAACTTCTCCAACCACTCATCCGCGTTCAAAACCTGGCCCCTCTTCTTAAACACCTGCTCCATCAACACCTCATGAACAGGCTCCTCATCCACACACAAATCCTTCAACACCGTGATCCCAAAATCCCTATCAAACGCCTCCACAACCGTCGCCAGCACCACCCCACTCGTGCTAATCCCCGCCAAGACCAGCTTCTCGACCCCTAGGCCCCGCAAAACGACATCGAGTCCACTTCCCGTAAACGCGCTCACGCGTTTCTTCTCCACGAGGATGTCGCCTTCCACGGGCGCGATGGCCGCCTCGATCTGTGTCTCTGAGGAGCCGGACACGAAGAGGTTGGCCGAGACAATGGGGCCGAAGATCGGGTTTGAGGCCGACACTTCCGGATGCCCGGGGCGGAAGGCTACGGTGATGTAGATTACCTTGGTGGAGGGGTGGGCGCGGGCGGCGGTTATAGTTTTTTGGAGGTTTTGGAGGTAGTTTGGGGGGGCGGCCATGCGGCTCACGATGCCGGCTTGGACGTCCATTACTAGGAAGGCGGTTTCGGCCATGGTGGGCGATGAGAAGGGATGTTGTTGGTGATAGTAGGTGGGATTGTTTTCTTGGCTTGTAGAAGGGATTTCTGGGGGAGAGAAAGAGAGGAATATTTGTATATTTTCGTCCAAGTTTGGGTTATGTATATACCTTTGTTGGACATCGCAGCCTAGTACGGAACGGAGTTATGCTAGAGGCGCTTTAACCGATTAAATCCGTGGGCGCCGGCGCCTGTGATTGGATCGGGCAGAATTAAAGTTAGGTCCCGCGAATCGCGGTTTTAAGAACTTCGCTATAACGTTTCCGACTAAGACCGCGAATTGGAAACTCAAGGGTCTGGAAGATAATTCGCACATTAGATATAAAAGTTTTGAGGAGAGTGATAGTGTGTTTTACTTGTTATCCGTCACTATTCAAAACCGGTGATACTGTAAAAAACGACAACTCTTCTCTCGCAGCTCTTCGAACTATATATCTCAACCAGGTATACGAATAGAACTACAGGCTTGACCATGCCACCAGAGCTTGAACGTAATGATATTGAAGCAATCGCGGAGCAAAAGCTACCAACAGAGATTGACGAAGGCACTGCAGCGTCATCATCCGAGCCAGTGTTCTCAATTTACAGCGTCAATGAAAAACGATTCCTCGTCTTCCTTGCGGGGTTAGCTGCATTGTTCTCTCCTCTTTCAGCAAACATCTACTATTCCGCTGTCAATACTCTAGCTTCAGACTTCGATACCAGTCTCGGCAATATTAATCTGACAATCACAACATACCTCGTAAGTATTCCCAACTAATTCATCGGGCTGAAATGTGATGCTAATAGTGAGCAGATATTCCAAGGAGCAGCACCAACTTTTGTCGGGAGTCTTTCCGATAGCTATGGTCGACGTCCTTTATACTTGGCTTGTTTTGTCATCTATATGATTGCCAACATCGGTCTAGCAACTCAGGATACATACGCTGGACTGCTCATTCTCCGTATGCTGCAGTCCACGGGAAGCAGCGGGACAGTCGCTTTAGCAAGTGCACTTGTTTCCGATTTGGTGACGTCCGCACAGCGAGGAAGCTACATCAGTTATGTGACTATGACGGCCATGGTTGGCCCTTCGTTTGGACCTGTTATTGGAGGTCTGCTGGACAAGTATCTTGGCTGGCGTGCAATCTTCTGGTTTCTTACAATCTTCGCCGGCGCCACTTTTATACTCATTTTCGTTGTTTTGCCGGAGACTTGCCGTCGGGTGGTGGGTAATGGCTCTATCCCAGCGCCTCTGTGGAATACTTCATTGCTCAGTTATTTGCGCTTGAGGAAACAAAGGAAAGCAGGTATTCAACCAACTTCCGTTCAAGGAATTGCCTTCACCAAACGTGCAAGTCCGATTCAGTCACTATATATCTTATTTGATAAAGAGTCCGGAATCGTGCTCCTGTACGGCGCCTTCTTCTTCTGCGGCTTTTACATGGTGCAGACTGGACTTCCCGGGCAGCTTCAAGACCACTATGGTTACAATTCCCTGCATATCGGTCTCTGCTACATTCCATCCGGCTTGGGTAGCATGACCGCCGCATTCGTAATGGGACGATTCCTAGACTTCAATTTCAAGCGCCACGCAAAGCGTCTGGGCTTCGAGTTCTCCAACACCCGACAACAAGATCTGCGAAACTTCCCCATCGAACGCGCGCGTCTCGAAGTAGTGTTCCCCCTCGCCTTCGCCGCGGGCTCGACGGTCATTGCTTTAGGCTGGTGTATGGAGAAACACGTCTTCATTGCAGCGCCTCTAGTATTCATGTTCCTCTCTACCTTCTTCATGTCGTGTACGTCTTCGGGGCTACAGACGATGATTGTGGATCTGAATCGGGATAGTCCTTCTAGTGCTACTGCGGCGATGAATCTGGCGCGGTGCTGGTTGGGCGCTGCGGGTGCTGCGGCTGTGGTGCCGCTGCTTGGTGCTATTGGGTTTGGATGGGTGGCTGTTTTTGTGGCGGGGATTTGGGCGTTGATGAGTCCGGTTGTGCTTTGTGTTATTAGGTGGGGTCCGGGGTGGAGAGAGGAGAAGAGGGTTAAGGCGGAAGAAAAGGAGGCGCAGGCCTCGACTGCTATATAAGCTGAGTCGATGTAGAAGGAAGTGATGAAAACTGCTTTCATATAGCTGTTAGTTCTACAATCAATGAAAGTGGAGTTGTAGCAGGGCCGCACCTTGCAATACGTTAATGCAAAAGGGGAAAACTTCCTTCCTGTTAGCACGAGCTTCTCTCATATATATTCCGGTTCATTCGTGAATCTGACTAGTTTAGTCGTGAATCTACGCTAAGATTTACGAATGAACGGGATTCACGTATAAACTAGTTTATTCATGAATTATGGTGGTTTACTCGTAAATGCGCTAAGATTCATGAATGAACCGGAACATATGTCTTCTCAAGCGATGAGTTTTGTTTCTTGAATGACATTTTCAAGAATATAATTAGTGGTACGATTGTGAATCGGGGATGACTAAATACCAAACGGGTCCAAATATAACATTGATTCCTGAAGGAAGTAGCGCTAGTATTATAATGTAAGTTGAACAAAGGCGATAAACAAGATGTCCAAATAAGAAGATAATGTAGCCTATCATCATATCTATCTCTTCGAAAGGATTCGCTCAAGTCGAATTTTCAAGAAAACAATCCTTCAGAGACACAAAAGGGGGGTTGCATCACGTGACATTGGGCATTAGCTAGCATATGCAGCTCGGTCCCTCGTGGCTTGAAGGATCTCTCAATTCCAAAAGAGGCTTGCATGACCCCGAGTACAAAGAGGACGTAAAACAATGAAACAACTTTAAAAGAACGACCCACGGCGATTGTTTGGGCAGGAAATGATCAGAGGGATAAAATGAAGACTGGATGGATCGTCTCGGGTATCATATCATTCATATCACCGACGCGTTCTCGTAAGAGATTGAGTGTGTGACTGGAATTCTGGGTAGTGGGGGTGTATAAAGTTTATTGTGTGAGTAAGTGGCAGAGAGTGAGATTGAGGCTAAGGGGATAAACGAAGTTGAAGAGAAGCGACCGTCCTGCAACCGCGTGGCGGGATGGAAACAAACATTTCTTATCTTTATATCCTTTATCCACCGTTATCACTCACTCCAGAATCCTTTGCATATACTTCGTACTGTACTGCACATCGTCCCATCTTGCATAGGTTCCCACTGTATGGCGAAATAACACATGGCAACAAGCCAATAATGACTCTGAGGCTTTTTCTGTAAATAGACTTGGAGGCGCGTACAGACTGTGCTTCGTACTATAGGTAATTACGGTAAATCGGTGATTTGATTACAAGCGAGTTGTGCTTTTCATCCCTGAAAGTGTGGAGTTGGGTAATTTTATATCGCCCAGCGATTGGCTGCTATGGATACCTTGTACCTGACTTGTCCTACTTTGGGTCTAGCTTAATACTTAGTGGCGGGCTAAAGTACCGCTGTACCTTGCATAGTGGGGATTAGCCAAATTCGCTCTCCAATCAAGCTGGCACTCGCCCAATTCACCTATTCACATCACCTTCCTTTTCTCGCGCACTCCCGACCTTCCTGTCGCTCCCTTCCCTCCCTCCTCTCTTCCACCTCCTCTGCTCGACTCTCCCCTCCCCTCACCCTCATCGCCGTCTTCCTCTTCGACGAGTCCATCATCAATATCGCCATTTACGCGGTCGTCCTTCTTTTACCGACTCGCATTCGATTGTTGATTGTCGACCTGATTGTTTTCCGCTCCTAATAAACAATCCATCACACTCTTTTACCGTAATCACAATCGTTGAATTGTTTCCCACCACATTCTCTATTTGCGACAATACACGAATACAACGCAAAGCCTCACGAGAACGTCTATGCGTCCAGCTCGTTGAAACGATAATACCTTAATTCGATCCATTGCAGCCTACAACATAATACCAAACACGAGATCACGAAGCTGAGCGCGTAAAACACCATGGCTTTTCACGATCACTTCCACCGTCGCCACGGCGCACGCGCTGCTATGCCTGAAATGGTCGCCAATGAGCCTAGAGCACCCGTCGCAAATCCAGATCCTGCCCAAACTCTTGTATCGGTGGTCTACGTGACGGCCGCTCAAACTTTTGATGGCCCGGTTGCAGGATACACCACTGTTGGTCAATCTGCTGATTCCACGACTGCTGCGGCTGTGGCCGCGGCAACAAACACTGAACAGGCAAATACGCAAGCTACCACGGCGCAAACCGCAGCAACATCTGCCGTGATAGCAGCCCAGTCCTCTGTCGCGAGTGTTGATGATAACAGCTCAATTGCTACAGCTACGTCAGATAGCAACACGTCAATTGTTGCTGCAAGCTCCGATGCCTTGTCGAGTTCCATGCCAACCGAGATTTCTACTCCTGCTTCGTCCCTCGCATCCCTCGCAAGTTCGGTCCCCATTCTTGCCGCCTCTACCACTCTAGCTTCTTCGCATAAGGCTGCTGCGGCTGCGGTGTCATCAGTATCAGGTACAGCAGCAGCAGCCTCCGCAAGCTCGTCATCTACAAGCGCATCCAATTCTGGGGGTATGAGTGCTGGTGGAAAGGCTGGATTGGCGATTGGTCTGTTGTTACTTTTCGCTGCTGTCCTGTCCATCGTCCTCTTCTGTTTCAAGAAGCGTAAAGATCAGCAAAAGCAAAAACTTGCCGATAATGAGAAGAACGATCCGTTTGCCGATGGTATTGGTAGAGCAGCCAGCGTCCAGACTACCCGAACAAACCCTAATGCACCACGTCTATCTCTTCGTCCAGTTACTCAATTCTTGCCCAACCTTACTCCCCAGAAGCGCCAGAGCCGTGGCAATGTTCTTCAGACTGCCGAGCAAGTGGCACCAATGTCTGAGAAGACTTACAACGAGAGACCTATAACCCCACAGGCTGACAACGTTGCCAACCCCTTTGGTACTCATGCTGAGACCATCGATACAACCAATCCTTTTGGCAACCATGCCGAGACCATTGATGCGACTAACGCCAGCGGTCCAGCTGAGGTTCACGTCATGAGCCCCACTGGTGAAATTGTGGCCGCTGCAACAGGTGCTCCAAGTACCCCACCTAGCAGCACTGCCATTCCTGTCGGCATTGCTCTTGCTCGTGGAGCATCTAAGCGTGAGAATGGACGCAAGGAGATGGACTTTACCAAGTCTGGTCCTTTCAGAGGTCCTCCAAGTCCTGCTGGTACTGAATTCAGCATCAACTCGGATACCACCTCAACACCAGCCCAGACTGAAACTGGAGCTGCTATCGCCGCCGCTGGAGGTCCTGCTAACAGCGCTGTCCATCGCGTCCAACTTGACTTCAAGCCTTCTATGGAGGATGAACTTGAATTGCGCGCCGGTCAGCTGATCCGTCTCTTGCATGAGTATGATGATGGATGGGTGAGTTTCCTTTTCACGTTTTATTAATTGTCAACTAATCAAATTAGGCCCTTTGCATCCGTCTCGATCGCGCTCAGCAAGGTGTCGTCCCAAGAACCTGTCTCTCAACCCGCCCTGTCAAGCCTCGCCCACAGCAAAAGGGTCCTCCAACTGCCCGAGGACCACCACCCCCACCAGGCATGCGTGTTCCTCAACAGGGCCGCCCCATGCCACCTGCCATGAACAACGGACCTCCTCGCTCACAGTCACCATCCGGAAGACCAATGTCACCTGCTATGAACAATGGACCTCCTCGTTCGCACTCACCTTCTGGCAGGCCCATGACTCCCAATGGATCTCACCCGAGAGGTCCACCAAACAACCAACAAGGCCGTCAGCGCAGCGGATCTGCCTCCCAGGTGCAAGCTAGACGAAACAGCCCCCCTGGGCCAAGTCGGATGAACCCAAATGCACCACCATCTGACGGCAGACAATCTTCTGAACCCCGCGGTCCCCCAGCCCGAAAACCAGTTCCAGGTCAAGCTCTATGATTGTACTTCCCATCTAAAAATGCAACTTGGGATAGGAAAGACATTACATTGAGTTACCGGCGTTCTTGGGTGGTTGGATGGGCTATTTGGAGCGGAGTGACGAGCGAATGACGACAATCGGATGTTCTCTTGTACAGATCAAATCTTCAATTTCCTTTTATCATTTCCTTTTTCTCGTCGATTTGAGAGACTTCGATTCTTGAAGCAATTTGCACCACTGCTATCTGGAAGTGCACTTTGTGGAGGCAGATACACACACTGACCTTATACATCTTACGTTATTGATGGCGCGAAGCAAAAAAGACAATAATGTGTATCTAATCAATCGTCCTCAAATTTTTATATCACTTTCTTGCCATGGTGGATTTTTGGGGTTGAGATGGAAGTCGTGGAGGACGGATGGAAGCTGAGCTGAGCTTGCTATGGATGATGGGAATTATGGGGGGAAGAAATGGGGATGAGGAAGTGTAGATAGAAGAAATATTCGCATATGAACGATGGATGGTTTACGAGTCCGCTTCTTGTGTACTATGTGTTGTGATGTGATGATTTGCCTGTATAGCGCATGGCTGTGTGCTGGACTGCTGAATGCTAGGGATACCTCGTGATGATGATAATATTGCTCTTGATCCGGGTATTGTAAAACCGTACAGTATCAAATCGGTCCATTTGATTTTGACATTCTGCTTTGCAATCCCTTGATCATTCCAAAGCATAAAAGAAAGCTACCCTTGACCTGGATCTTATCTCCATGTCATATATGTGGTCTACGACGAAGAACATTACGGGATATTCTAGTTACACGTATGTTAGCACAGGAATACATATTAAAACTCGGATGGCTCATTATTACAAGTTCAGATATACTTACTTCCAGCCAGCTGAAGCTATTCATCTACATTATCACATGTGGAATTTGCCAAGCGTAGTGGAAGACTTGTTGTTAGATCTAGATCTCCTAGGGAATCGTGTATGATATCTGGAGTCGGCTCTAGGCTAGGAAACGCTTAGAGTGATGATGTAAGAGGAGGGGTGTGGAGTGGTAGATATGTAATAATCAGCGTAGATATCAATTAGTAAATGATAGATAGTGATATAAAAGCACAGAGATTGATTTCGCATAAACAAGTCTACGGAGCAGGACAGCCTCCTCTTAAGCTAAATTGACTTGGTGCGTTTCTGCCATCGAGGTCCTCTTGATTCGTATCCATACGCTTATACAGATTTCCGAGAGCAAACGTGGTGATTTTCCTACTGGGATAGTGCATGTTAATCTATATCAAGGATAAAGGGGAAAGGGGAAAGGGGAACTTCGGCTAGGAGCTTTACTATACTAGAATAGGAAAGGCCAAGCGATAAAACATGGGTCGATTTACGCTTACTCCACTTATTTTCTTTAATGGTCACATGTAGTGAAATAGGCGTGTTATCTCAAAACATCAGGGAAGATGGCCGAGTGGTTATGGCGTGTGGCTCAAGATACGATTTCGTATCTTTCTGATCTAAAGATCAGTGAGACTTCTCATAGGGAAACCTGCAGGGGTTCGAATCCCCTTCTTCTCATCATAACTATTTTGACTTTTGATATAATTTTTGGTTTGCGGCTTTGATAGCCGAAGCGATGCGAGCGGGTGTTGCAATGATCGATGTTTTGATTGCTTGAGAGGATCTGAGAATCCATCTTGGATGCAGAGATTTTGTGGCGTCTAGCACTACACGTGACCAGCGAACCTTGATTTTTGACCGCGGGATCTAAAATCGGCTGATTCAGCTCGAGCAAAAACTCTTACTAAGTAAGTTGGAACGCATACCGACCATAGCGTAGCTTAGTCAGCAAAGAGGCATAACTGAACCTCTTTTCGCGTCTACACCACCATGAATGCTAAGCAACATCAACCAGTATCAAGTCTACTATGTAGTATAGAAGTGATCACGCATATCAACACCTGTGATACCAACAACTTCTTTACTCTTTAAAGTTTCCTTATATCTACCAGTTTCGTCACGATCTAATCTGATCTCTTAAAATCGCACATTTACATAACAATCTATATTGGTTTAAAAAGCAAGACAAATACGAAAGTAAGCTAACTACTAAGTATAAGAACAACTTATATAGAAATCCTTATCCTGATCTCTAAAGAGCAACGAATTCCTACGACTTCTACAACTCATCACCCTCCTTCTATAACAAAACCAAAGCCAAGCTATAGTACATAAAACTCTCTCCAAACCAAGAGTCAGCCTACTCTACTAATCCCGCAATGTTCAATCTAAGCCACCCAAGCAATACCAACATCTCTCTTAGCAGCCTCAGCCGCTGCATCAGCCGCTGCATCATCAGTGCAAGAGTCGTCGTTATTTCCATTTCCCAGGCAGCCCGTGGCGCAGTATTGGATGAAGCTGATATCGCCATGCTCGAGACAGGTCCAGAGCGACTCGAGTCGGTATTGCTGCGTGTCCGGTTTGTCGTTGGCTTTTAGGTTGGTGTCCAGCTTGGTGATGTAGTCGCCTGTATACGCAGAAATGGGGTGTTAGAATTTAAGTGCTTTTGAAGACTTGCGTGGTAGGGGATGGGATAGCGCTTGTTTGAGGTTTGGGGAATTGGTCGATCGGGGGAAGAGAGATACGAGACTGGGGTCTGGAAAGAAAGGAAGAATGAAAGAAAAGTGATGATAACTTACCCCGGTCAAGGAGGCTTTTACCGCAGTAAATGCCACCCCTTTTGCAGCTCTTAGCAGCTACCAAGGTGGAGAGCACCGAGGTGAGGACAATAGTCATAGTGGATAGTTGAACCATTTTGAAGGTAGATATGAGTATGGTTTTTGAGATATAAATTTGTTGGTAGTTTCTTGAGTATTGTTTGAGATTGGATTGCAAGTAAGAAGGAAGTTGTTGTTAATGATGAGAGGTGAAGAATTGTTCTAGAGTAAAGGAAACGGTCTCATATATACCTGAAATTCGGCGTCAAGAACGTGTATTATTCAAATAGTAGATCATTTGACCTAACTCCTAAGATTACAATTCCTGACCCAAGATGTCTTTGGATCAATCCTATGGAGGATTCATCATACGCAGGAGTAGATAGCAATTCCCCTTCAGCTGCTTGGCATAAGGGAAGTAAGACCAACAATTGTGCCTGTGATTACCCTGGAAAGAAGTGAGGTATACGAGAATGATGTCATAGAGGGTTCTTCGTCGGTCACAATACTAGGAGATGACTGGACTTGGATGAAAATGCCAAGATAGTATAGTGTCTCTCTAGACTTGGCGTTGAAAGGATTGTAGTATTGAAAAAACGAAGGTGTTGAAGGCTACTTGTAGAGGTTGCGGCAAGGTTCCACCATAGCCCTCGACGAGCATGTCTTACCAAAGTCCGTATAGGATTCTAACCCGTCACTTTCTAATTGTCTCGACAAGGACTTAGAAGGAATCATAAAAACCAGACTTGACTTAGACGAATTTATCAGATTACCTCTCTTCCTATTTAGATATATAAGAGCTGAATGGATCATCTTGACCCGATCTGGTAACTCATAGCTCGAGTCACACTTGAATCCTACTCCAACTAGGATTGAACCCTTATATGAATTAATAGGAGCTTTACCGCAAATGGCAACTACTCTAAAGATAAATGAGATTACCATAGTTTACTACGCCTTTGGGCAAAGCTATTATAGGGCACATTGAGTTTCAAGGTTAAGCTACTATATAACCTATACCGAGCCTCCTCGATTTCTAATTACCCTCCTTGACAGCTTTGAATTAGGCTAGGCTAGTTAGAAATAGTTAAGTGGAAAACTGCTAAAAATTCTCAGGAGAGTAAGAGATATGTGTGGCTGAAAATAAGGATAGGTGAAGTGGAAATAAGATCTAGAATATCTTAAAATTTCTGATAATTACTAATAAGGGGGCGGGGAGAGGCAAGTGTCAAAAGTCAAATCCTTTTAGGGATGCATCTTATTAATTGAATCTTAACTTGTCACATTCAAGGAGTTGCCTAATATTAGAATGCTTGTGGATTCGCTTTCTACCATACAGGATTGTTAATGATCAGCCTTATACGGTACAGTGCCATAAGTTCACTATTGATAGCCTTTAGCAACCTTATCAAGGTGGAGATAGGCTCTGCGGTTGTCGTAAAGTCCCACTTAAATATGAAGGATTTAGAGTTGATCCCTGATTTGGCAGCTTCGTATAAGGTTACAAGGGGCTGACGCAAGGTTACATTCTAAATTCTGAGCCGCAATCGTGTATATAAGCTGGGGGCTGGTGAGGGGCAGCAGAATCCTTCAAGGAAGCGAATTTTGAAAACGATGAATCTATGTATGTTTTGAGCATGCTACTCGTATAATTCCTATGGGATTTCAACGACTTGGTTGGTGTTTCACAAAAAGGAGTATATGGCACAGAACTTTGACGTCATATACTTTTACACTATTATTATCAAAGGATAAAGTAGGATTCTGGCATATTGGTCAGCGTTTCAAAAAGAATTGGAAATAGTACAGTATCATTAACCTATAGTTGACGAATGCTGGGAATCCTAGAGGAATTGAGAGGCAAAGTTTCCAAGCCTGGGTGGTTCGGAAAGGGCTGTAGAATAAACAATGTATTTTGTAAGATCTTCCTTACTGTTTGCTATTAACCTAGGTTATCTTTCCAGACACACACAACTGCTTTTTCATCTCAGTGTGTTTGATGGTCTTGTTAAGTTGCATAAGAATTTTAACACCCTCCCTATCATATTCTCTTCCTGTTGAATTAGCTCTTCTTACATGTTACTGTTCCACGATACTCTTTACGCAAACAAACCAGAGATGGCACATCCTCAGCTTGGTACGTATAGTTATGCAGAGATAAACATAGTCTAATAGCTAATGACGTCACAACATATAGCAGAGGCAGAGGAGTCGCTTTCTTCCTTTGAAGATAGTCTTAGGTGTCGGAGTAGCTCCAGTGATAGTAGCTGGAAAAACCTACCTCGTGTTGAATGGAAACAATATATACGGGCAAACTCTGCGAAGAAGTTTTATAGAAAGAGTTGGTTCTATGTCACTGCTTCTCTGCTTGTTCTTGGGGTCATTGCTACATTGTCAGTACTTTCCCCAAATATGTCTTGGGGAACTTCAAAAGCTAACCATGATTGTTTATAGGTCTTGGCTATCATTAGCTCTTAGCCTCCCTCAACGTAATAAACCTAGGGCTTCATCGAACAGAGTCAATTCTCTCGTCGAGGATTGGAATACACCAGAAGATTCCGTGGGTCTCCTTTCACCCTGGAATATAGACTTTACCAAAGGCATTGTTCCATTGCAGTGTCATTCGCATAATGATTATTTTCGCGCCGTTCCTCTTTTCGAAGCTCTAGCAGCCGGTTGCACAGGCGTAGAAGCAGACATACACCTTCCAACAAAAGCAGGCAGTGAAGACCTATTAGTAGGCCACGCTTCAAGTTCCCTATCACAAGACCGAACACTCCAGAAATTATATATTCAACCCCTTATCACAATTTTGGAGAACCTGAACAATGTCTCTGCCGTTTCAGATGGTAGTAATTGGAATGGCATCTTTCAATCGAGTCCAAACACCACGCTAATAGTCCTCCTGGATTTCAAATCCAACGGCATTGAACTCTGGCCTTATGTAAATCAGCAGCTTGAGGGTTTCCGGTCCAAGGGCTGGCTTACTCACTGGAACAGTTCAACTGGGATCACTTGGGCTCCAATCATCGTTGTCGCGTCCGGAAATGCCCCTTTCAATCTTCTCAATTCCAACACTACCTACCGCGACATTTTTTATGATGCTCCTCTAGACGATATTTCAAACCCCATCTACGATAATACGAACTCGTACTATGCTAGTGTCTCGATGCCCCACGCCCTTGGAAAGCAATGGCTTTGGAAATTCAGTCCCGCACAGTTGGCGAAGATGAACAAGCAAATAAATGCAGCGAGTATGAAAGGTCTCAAAGCTAGATACTGGGAGACACCGACGTGGCCTGTGAATTTCAAGGATTATGTTTCGGGAATTCTTATAGAAAACGGGATTGGGATGTTGAATGTTGATGCTTTCTCTTCTACTTTGTATTTCCCCTTGCTGACTAAATTTGGTCAAAATCGACTTGTATGGTAATTGAGAAATAAATGCAAATGAACCTTGGTCCTATGAATATGCTTCAGATTTAAGTAGAGCACCAATAACATACTACACCTCATCATGCGACTCAAAGGCCTGATGTGATAGAAGAAAACTTTGCAGTGTTAAAACTTGTTCATTTTGGCCCTCGCTTTATAGATCTCTTCGTTAAATCAGCTGGAAACTAGCTATTATGTTAATGGTGTATAACGCGATACTTTAGCTCTAGAGACTGCTGAGCCGGTGCTACACTAACAAGTTCTCACATTGTTTAATCTATAGTTCTCAGACTAATAAAATGTAGAACTTTGCAATTTCTTATTCAAGAGACCCTTAAATGTAGAATATAAAAACAGCTATAGTTTCATAGAAATCAAACGAATAAACCCCTCTCAATCTAACATTCTTGCCTATAATATGAACCACATCCACCAAACATTTTATCCTCCATCTCAACAACACATTTAACTCATCAAAACTTGGAGGCCTAAGTAGGGCATGCCACGAATCCAGCAGGATCATGACGCATAACACCACAGAACTTGACCTTAAATTGCTTGTCATCCTTATCATTGTATTCAAATACAACACGATCCGGGGTAGTAGTCACGCCGTCTCCGGCATATGGTTTCCCGTCCATCTGAATGGGGAATTCCATCTTATTTGTGCCACATGGAAAAGGAATCTGTTCTCCGTTTCCAAAGACATGGGGATAGTTTCCTGCATGGTTTTTAACGCGGTTTCTTTTCTTAAGTTGGCAGGTAATTGTATTAGGAAGGGGAGGGGGGATGGAAATGAAGCCTTACTGTCACCAATCTGCTTTCCTTCGGCTGCCAATGTCGCTCCGGTGAGAAAGGCACTTTTGATCTGGTTGACCGAGTATGGGAATTCCGGGTAGTTTCGTGGTGGTGCTTGGCCCGGGGGTGCTGCTGGGCAGGTGACGGGTGCCTCTGGGTACTGCCCTACTGAAACTGTACGGCCATTGCCTCGACGAACGCTCAAAGCAGGTGACTGAAGTTCCGCTTCGATGGTGCTCGCTGGGAGAGCGCTGGTGAATGTGCCTCCAGCGACGAGAATGAGTGTGAGAAGGGAGCCTGGAGAATGCATTTTGTCTTTGTGGGGGTTAGAGCTATGGGATAGATAATATAGAATAATAGAATTGATGGGTTCTGGGAGTCTGTTCAAATAAAGACACTTTGGGCCACTGAGTCTTTCATATACTTTTTGCAAATCCCTACTTCCAGCTACAGCTCGTCAACTCAAAAGAGAGAACTCTTATCTACACACAGCCACCTATATCGAGTTGTCTATACGTGAAGATCCTTTCATTGCTACATAGCAATATACGACATACTATGTTCCACGCGGAAGGAAGCTTCACTGCCTCGAAGTGATTAGAATAGACTTATAAGAGGATTTGTGTCTAACCAGCATCAATGCCAAGTTCCTTTAAATACATTCTTTCAAATCCTTGGAGCTTTCATCCTAGGGATGCTTAATGAAAATAATATATGCTAGACTATACTATAATGAAGTTTAACACTGATTGTAGGATTTATAGACAACTTTAACCTTTTTTAACATTGATAATAAAATACTTAGGATGTGGCCTTATATATATAGCCAAGAAGTATACTAGGGCATAGCCTCCCACCTTAGAGATGTAGCATAGGAGATTTAAAGATCGATCTTATTATAATGTTAGCAATGATGCCCTACGTATTATTATATGCCTATTATTCATCATATAATATGTTTTACTAAACCGTAATCCTATATAGATGACATGATAATATATATTAGACTATGATTCAATTAAATTATAGGATTGATAATTACTAATCAATGGAATATTCGCTCATCCCTACTCCACACTCATACTTCTTTTCATGTGTGTTATACGAGGCCCGGGGTTTGACTGAGATAAGACAAATCTTGGCTACTTTGTACAACCACTGCATTTAGCGTCGCCGCATCACCGCATCATTGCATCGGGCGTAATATGGACGCACTACCATCCTGCGGAGTTTAGGATCATCATTGCATAATACGAAGTGTGACAAATCCTTCTATGGATGATGTCACTAAAATAGATGTTGATAGTTACGCCTGCTCCTGCCTTTATGTTGCAGATTGAGTATACCCCGTGACACGTAATTGAATCCTTCTAATGTGTATAAAGTACAAACAAAGCATTTTGAGTAGGCATCTATCATCTTCTCCATCAACTGGTCAGTTCTTGATTCATTTCCACTCTCCAGCCTAGCTCGCCATTTTTTCTAACAAAACCCAAGCCAACGCCAACACGAAACCAACACCAACACCAACACCAAAGGACATTTGATATCGACTCCACAAGCAACCATGGAGCCTACTACCCCCTACAAAGCCTTTCTCGCATCGCAAGAACAGGAAAAGTATCCCCTTTCCTCAACTCAACTATCCGCTTTGCGAACCTTCTTCTCAGACCCCTCGGTCCCAATCTCCCAGATCGCCAAGCAGATCGCAGAACCCCTCTTGGAGATTGTGGAGAAAATACAAAGGGGGGAGTCCTGCGAAGATCGCTTTGGCAGGCTCTGGCGAACGATCGCGGACGCCGTGCGGGCACTCACCAGCCTCAATGACCGACTAGTGGAGCTTGTGGTAGAGCTTCAGAGGGTCGAGGATCCGTCTGGATATATAGGAGCGATGTGTGATTTCAATGAGTATTGGCAGGAGTTTGCTTTTGACTGTAAGTCTACCAAGTCACCATACTGCACGATTTGAATGGGGTCCCTAACGAATTTGGCACCGGGTTTTAAGTTAAGGATCCGAGTTCAACAGATCTCGAACGCGATACTAAGAGGCAGGCGTGGATTAACATGAACTCGTTTTGTGCTAAGTTGTCTACGTATAATATCCCACAGTTAGACCAACGTCGGCGCGCTGGCTGGCCAATGCGCCACACGCTTGAGAAAACACCATGGGAGCACCTACCCCCTAGTCTTCAAAGCCCACCAGTTCCCGACGACCCAGAGGATCCCCTCTCAGACAAAGAACTCGAGTACGAACGCGAGATGCACGATGTCAAGAAATTGAATACCTGGGTCCCTGTTGCTACAGTCTGGATCCAAATCAACGCACGGGGTCTGTACGAGATGGAGGGACCAATGCCCGATGAGCGGGATTGGATCTCCACAAATTGGAAGGGGGAAAGAGGATGGTCGAAGGAGAGGTACGCTTACTGGAGAGCGAGGTTTGAGGCTATTGGAGACATTGGCGAGCTTGAGGAGACGACACGAGAGCTAGCCAAGGAAGCGGCGAGGATTATGAGGGACATTGAGATGGAGGGAAATGTGTAACGCTTTTAGGAGAGGTTTATAGTTAAGGATATTGGGTTATTGTCTATTTGCACATTTGCATATTTGTATATTTGCCATAATTATCGGAGCAGACCCCTCCTACAATCCGAGACGAGTGACATTTGCCTGAAAAAGAAAAAAACTTCACTTCTATACTCCACTCCGTAAACAGTAGCCATCGATTAGCTGACTTCCTGTCTGTACTCTAGTTAGCTGTTTCGCTTTTGATTAGCTTCTAACTCCCAAATAACCACCAGAATGCCAGAAATATTAGTATTAGTATATGAGAGATATCCTGCGTAGATTTCTTTGCGGTCCTAATTAGCTGTTGGGATACGTGGGTCATGACCTTAGCGCCGATGACTAAGGGACAGAGGCATAACCTGGTGTAACCACCAGAACCTCTTCGCTTCCTCATCCACACTTAGACTTACACAAACACGAATGCAACACACAGACTGGGTCTTAACTAGTAGCTAACAGCTAGGGAGAGTGATTACCATTGCTTGATACGATACCTGTGATACCAACACTAACTAACTGTGTGAGGTATTGATAAAAAGTATTATACGCTTGAAATATTATCATGACATAACGTAAGCATTGAAAAACATCTCATCATCTCACACAGGCTAGAGTTCCATCACAATCTTCAAAAGAGTGTAGTTTGTTAATCTACAAGCCGTATCATCCTAGCCAATACGAAAACGACCAAGTCATAAAGTTGCACTACGCTCTACCCCTTCTCCGACAAATTCTCTCTACCTCCCTCCCTCATAAACCCGAAGGATTATCCTGCAAATTATGAGCCATTCATATCCTCAAACATCAACCTTTGAAAAAGGTACCCGATGACCTCTTCTGCTTCATCTGTATCACCTCATACCCATACTGGTACCTCCACTCCTCCCGATACATCTTCATAGCAGCCGCCAAACCCTCCGAGAAGCCCTCCAAATATCCCACTTCGCGGCCCGCATGTATGCCGGCTCGGAAACCGTCGTAGAGGCCTTCGGCTTTGCCGCTCTGGTAGACGCGATTGCATTTCGTGCAAGATGGCGGCGGAGGTGATGTTGTGCGTGAGTCGATGATGGGTGGCGGGAAAGAGGAAGTGGGCTTGTGGAGCTTCGGAATTGCTGGTTGAGAGTCGGAGGAGGGTTGCTGGGTTGTATCAGGAAGGGTTTGGGGTGAGGTTGGTGAACTCATTTTGGATTTTCGGGTAGGAGGTGAGGATATATTGCTTTGTGATGATGGCCTGGATCTGAGAAGAGGAAAGAAACGACTGTGGTGTTTGCTGATTTGAATTTTCTTGAAGAATTTCGGTGTCAGAATGTTTGCTGGAATTGGAGTTGTACGATTTTAGTATGGTGTGAGTGAGTGAATATGAACTAGCATTGAAAATGCCTGTGAATCATAGAACTTTATGACCCTATTAGTTTACTCAAACCGTGTGAATCTCCTTCCAACTGTGGTTCCACTCTTCATGTAGCTATGAGTAAATCGTCCCCCAGATACCCAGCTAAGTTCCAAAAAATGCCTCCAAACCCCCTCAAAAGCAAGCTTTGCAATTCATGGAGCGCAATCTGCCTTTAATGGATATAAATAGCACAGCACACCAAGTCGGGGAATTTCTCGAGCCATATGGTCCACATACCTTTGAACTTGAAAGTACATCTGTTGACACGATCAATATAGCCACTGTCGTCAAACGAGACAACTATAGAGCGCCAGTATTCGATGGAAGGGGCAACGCTGTCGCACGGAAACCAGATCTTGGCTATGATACCGAGCGGTTGGACGACTTGCCCGCCATATATAAATCCCCACCATCTAAATCCAACCAAAAAAAAGATGCAGTAGTAGCCAAGAGAACAGTACGAGAGAAACGTAGTAGCACGTCGGTTTACCGTGATGAAGGGTATGGTTACTATGGGCGCCAGCCTGGAACCGTCAGTCCGCACTTCCGAACCGAAACTATCGAAATGTAAGTCCTTCCTTCCTTCGCTTTCAGGAATTGTGTTTTAATTCTAATCTGACCATCTCAGTGAGATCCCCGTCAAATGCCTATCATGCAAGGATAATTGTAAGAGAAACGAGAAGGAGAAGCAGCGTCGGACGGACTGGAACTTTGTAGCGGGACTTTACAGCTACTGGGGTAAGGGGGAGAGTGGGAACTATTCAAAGAGAAACTCGTGCGGTCACGAGCATGGTGAGCCTGTTGAGAAGAATAAGCTTGTGAAATGCGGTGGGCTTAGCTCTAGCGTGTAAGCTACATGATAGAATGAAGCGTTGCACATATATATACCTCGCCACGGTACCGGAATAGGTAATAGCCACACTCAAAGCAGCAAACTCGAAGAATCTGCTGAGATAATCTCTTGCTTCGCCTATGTCAAATAAGGTCAACGACTTATACTCAATTAGAGTTTAGACATCACCTTCAAAGGCTTGAGATAATGTTCCTCATCAAATTCTACCGTGCATCTCTTAGAACCCAAGCCACCGGCCACTAGTCACTAGTCATGAGACGTGAGTTGTGCGGAATTGTACATGTTTCACATCATACCAGTGCGCTACGGTGAATCCACAAGGTCTCACACATAAATAAGCAGAGTAGATGGGTTTCCAGAATTGAGATTGTCAAATGCAGTAAAGAACAAAAATACAGGCGTGAGAAGCCCAACTGCCTATCTATCACCGCCAGCAGATACTTCACAGACCGAAGATTTACATTCTAGCCATCATTCCAAATCGATTCAATAATTCTATCCACCACTGATGAGCACTTAGCTTTCCAAGCTCAATCTAGCATCCTGCTCGTCGCCCCATATATCATTCAAAAGTATCTCCTAGCCCCTCCAATCTTTTACCCTTTTTCTTCATTGTTTTGGGGTTTTATCCGTTGTCCACAGCTCCATCACTCACTCAGCACCAGACATCACCACCAGCGCCAGGGAACAAAAGGATATTTATGCAACGAAGGAAGTGATCCCCGCTTAAAGTAGAGGGGTTTCTGACACAGCACAGTCAGAGGTCAACTTACATGCCTCGTTGAAAGAAGTCGCAGTCCCTTGTCCCACACGCTAGATGATGCATGTCTTCCTCCTTATTTTGCAGCAAACTCGCCACTTGTGATTCGAAGGACAAAGACCCTATGCAACCAAGGAAACTAATCCCCGCTCAAAGTAGAGGGGTTTCCGACATGGTGAAGTCAGAAATCAGCTTACATGCCTGGTTGGATGTTGAGGTCCCATGTCCTGGGGAATGGATGGTGGAAGAATGTCGAAGGGGGTGGAGATGCTTTTGGTTATTGGGTGAAGAGCGGTGGTTGCGTAGTAGTGCCATATGATATGTATGTTTGGGTATATTCGTCGTAATCGTCGTAAGCAATCGTACATGAGACCAAAATGTATCAAAACCAATGAGACAATGTCGAAAAGATGGAAGCAGAACATCAGGCATGTATGATCTTGCTGAACGAGCCAGCAAGAAAGGCAACTAGCAACAAGTCAGTTTGAATTCCTCCCAAATATTTCTCAAGCCAAAGACGATGGGGATTTACTTACCAGTAATAAACACAGAGGTCGGGTTCAAAAACCCATCCATCCCCAAATCCGCAAACGGGTTCAGGCCGTAGAAGACCACCTTGCTGAGCCAACACGCAAAAGCCGGGTCGTACAGGTAATCTTGTTGGCCGGACAAGTAGTTTGAAATACCGAAAAAGAGGAGCCCAAAGAAAAGGAATAGTGGTGTCAGGTACTTGATAAATGGAGACATGTTTTCATCGTCATCATAACAATCCTCAGCATCATATTCCTCCAATTGGTAGTGTACAGCATCATGCCAAATCTCTTTTGAAGAATCTTCCTGATCCTTCTTAGAGGCAGATGGAGAAGCAGGATTGTGTGGAGTATTCGAAGCGGGCATAGACTCGGCAGGCGTAGAAGAGGTGGTGGTCGGGTTGCACGTAGTCGAACCGGTGGCATTGGAGGTTGAGGACTGAGGGTCTGGATCAGTTTGAGTTGAGCTCGAATTGGTGGCTGGTCGTTCTGCAAAACCCCCGCACCCCTTGGTACCACGCGAAGCACGGTCACGGTAGTTACTAGAATATACCGGGATAGGAATCTCTCGGTGTCTACCAGATGTGCGAGCTTCTTTCGCAGATGCCAGTTTAGTCTTCAAGTCATTGTTTCGGGACTTGAGTATTTTCTTCTCCTGCTCGTGAGACTCGTAATAGGCCATGTAGAGACGCACTTCATCTTCAAGCTTCATCTCTCCGAGTCGTAAGTTAGAAACGTCCCATGCAAGAGCTTCTTCTCGAATTTGGAGATCCTCTTCACGAGCTTGAAGCTGAGCCTGGGCACTCCTCAATTGCTGGATGTCCTTGGAAGAATCAATCTGGTTCTGCTTTGCCTGAACAGCCTTTTGATGTTCTGATCGCTCCTTCTGCAAAGTATCATCGTTGGCCTGCTTGAGGTTCTTGAGTTCTTGCTTCAAAACAGTCTTATCCTTACGGAGAGACTTGATGCATCGAACAGACTCCAGTACATAACTCTCAGCGATATCTCCAGAGAGTTCCAAGCCAACCTCGTAGCCTGCGGCAGAGATAGAATGCTGAAGCTGCTCCTTTGATGCAGCGAGCTCTGCCGATGCTTCACCATTGGTAGCTTTTGATTCGTTGGCCTCGACAAGATCTGCCTTGAGCTTTTTTATTTCATCAGCTGCCTTGACAGCTGCAGCCTCAGAATACGCGTTCTTATTCTGGACGTCAACAAGATCAGCACTGAGCTTCTTGATGTAATCAGCTGTTTTGACCGCTGCGGTCTCAGAATCCTCAGTGATCCGCTGGACCTTGGTGTGTGCGAGTTCGGTATCTTGGGTGAGCTTTGCGAGCTTCTCATCACAACCCTTGTGTGCCTCTGCCAGCTTGGCATTTGCACTCATCAACTCTTCACGCTCAAGTGCTGACTTTTTCTCAGACTCAAGACGGAGTTGAGATTCATGCTCACGGTCCTGACATTGCTTGTATCCCTCAGTCTTTAAGGTGTCATTTGTGAATCTCAATCCTTGGATTTCTTTCTCCAAGACCCCAATCTGTCCTAGATAGTAGTGTTCCACCTCGAGCATCTGGTCGGCATGTGCCTTGGGCATTACGAGGTTGATATGCTCCAAAGCCTGCGCATAAGCTTTGTTGCCGTTGTTAAGATCGTTCACAAACCGCGCAATCTTCGCGTGAAATTCTTTCTCCATCTTGGTATACTTGGCTTTTTCAACATCAACTTCCTTCTTCTTGATTTGGTTGGCATTCCTCAGCTGCTCTTCTGTCAACAGACGCGTGTCTTTCTGCAATTGAAGTTGCTTTTCGTGAGCAACAATCATTTTTCCTTTCGCGGTTCGAGTTTCAGCATGTGCATTCTGCTCCGCCTGCATTTTGCTCTGCAAATCCTGCAGCTGGTTTCGGAGATCTTCGAGATTTGCTGCCTCAACACCAGACATCTCGATATTGTCCACCTCGCATTGACCATTTCGAATGGCTTTGACTTCCATGTCGCTGATTGCTTGCTGGTACTTGGCTTTGAACGCATCGAACTCGGTCGTGAGGGCAGAATTCGCGTCATTTACTTCGCGTGTCTTCTTTTGGGCTTTTACGACACTGTCTTTCCATTTTCTGATGTCTTCCTGGAAGTATTTGCAGTTTTTGCATGACTGATTGGCCTGAGAGGCGGGTGCCTTGAGTTTTTCCGGGATATTGGAGGGAGAGGATGGTGAATCCAACGCGGTATCCCGAGTTGCTAGGCTCTTTGTGGTGGAATTTTCGGATGTCGATGCTTCGTTATCGGGGCCATTAGTATTGGGATGTGGGGTGACTGAGGTAGAAGTGGTGCCGAGAATGGAGGATTGAGCAGCCGGACCAGTTCTGGCTCGTTTCGTGGGTGGAAGGTAGGCGCTCGAGTTGATTGAGGGCATTGGGATGGAACATCCAGTACCGGAGATATGGATGTTTGGGTCTTGTTCGGATAGATCGACAATAGACTCTTCCCGCTCTCTCTTCGAAGTGACGTCTGTGGAAGCCATTTCTGCGGATGAATCCATGGTCTTGTGAGGCACCGGATCAGTAGATGTTGATTTTTGTGGTAGAACTTGATGCTCTTGGAAATCCTTTCAAAGCTCGAGTAATGTAAGACGTGGGAAGTAATCCTCTTAACAAGTTCTGTTTTGATGCTGTTTCACGATGCGGAAGATCTGCAAAACACGATGTGGAAGGAAACAGGAATCTCCAAGATTTGGGGAAGAAGAAGTTGTTAAGCAGATGGCGGGTAAAACAATGAATATGGATGGATAGATGCCCTCAACGCCTACCTGCCCACGCTGCATACGTAATCAGGTTGAGTGGGACAATAGTTAGGTGAATAGGAGCACAACTAACCATTTGAGGATATAACCAAATTTATATGAATTAGACAGAGTGATCCACTCTGCGGTGCTGTACTCTACATAAAGGAACCCCCAAAGGACATTTGACGCGACTCCAAAAGAGCACAACCTCAAACAATTTGTGAATATTTGGTTTAAAGCTATCGGTCGGGACATAAATATCATATACTTGCAATCCAACCCGAGTGGGACGCTCTTTTGATGATGCAAGGAGCCGTTCGCAAGACACCAATATTTCACGGGATGAAAAGGGGGGTATTATCACGTGCTAAACTTGAAGGCGAGCACGTTTATAAAACCGTGAGATATCTCTGTCTATGATGCATTGACTACTCAATGATGAAATATTCACTGTCTAATTGTCAAAAAGCTCTCCGTATAAGTGACTTATATCTGCGTCGCAGAGACGGGGATATGATCACGTGACGTAGGCAGGCCATGTATGAGATATCTTACAAGTACAAAATAGACATCCATGTTCTTGATTGCATTCTTGCTACCTGTTAAACAAACTCAATCATGCTCCGCAGTTCTGCACTATACAAGATTAACACGTGAGCTTGCTGTTTCGTCAGAACGTCGGCCACGACAATCTACCCCGTCTAACCTATTACATCCAGAAACCACCAGCATGTTCTCCCTACAGACGGATGAGAATGCCGATCTCTCGGTGCTTGATATAAAGTCAACTCTAGCATCTCAAATTTGTGATAAAAACGCTTCTCCGCTATATTTGGAGGATGATCGCAGCCAGACAAATCGCAGCAAGAGCGCCACCAGCAGCCTTGGGACAGACCCTGCCTCTCCGCTTCTCTCTTCTCCGAACAATGTGAAGAATCAGCAGCCCACACAAATCTTCATTGGAATCCATGCTTCTCTTTCCCCCAAGTAACTTCTCCCAAATCCCGTCAGCTCAAACCTACCAATACTTGCATGTATTTCTGCGTTTGAAATGCGAAAAGCTGACACATGATTAGCTCCACACTATCATCTACGTCTGCTAGGATTCCATTCTGCAAAGTCCCAGATGAAGCCTTATTTCGATTCGACAACAATCAGCATGCCGGCAGAACATTCACGTTTGGACTTGAAGAACCGGAGATACCAATTATAGAGGACAACAACTCCAGGATTCTTCATTGAATTAAGAGGCAACGCCACAAGGGGATCGGCAATCCCAGTCGCATATTACAGAACTTGACTCCGGCTTATTTCGAAGAATTCGAGAAGGGTAAAAATACGGACGATCGATCGATCAATCAATCCATCCCATATCAGTTACAGCCTTATCCGAAATCAGAGCAGATTTACATTCAAACATAAACCCTTTTCCTTATCATAGCACACCAGCCTACCACCCTCCCTCCCCGTTTATTAGTTAACCTAAGACAAAGAATTCGTAGTCCCCACAAACACAACCAGCACAGCAGCATACGCAGCAGTCGCCCCGACAAGCTGCATCGGTCCAACCTCCGCATAAAACGCACACAACGCCGCAAACAGGATCGTGGCCACGGACACGGTAAGCAGGGCCGTCAGAACAGTATTATGCAACACCATGACCAACATCGGCACAACCAGCGCCAGCCCGCCCAGGATCCCATACATCAAGCGTTCCGTCACGGCGCGCAGGTCCCGCGTCTTCTTCCAGTGCCCGCGCGCATGTCCCGGGAGCTGCGGCGCCTCCGCATCGTCGGGTACTACCTGTCGTCTGGGCAGCAGCGCGCGCCAGCGCGACGGCATCTTGTCCATGAGCCCGCTCTCTTCCATCAGGCTGTGGTCGCGGGCCTGTGAGCTGCACAGCTTGAACGGGTCGTTGATGAATTCGTGCGCGGACCGCTGGCTATTCATGTAGTCCCAGTCGCGGAGCGCGTCGCCTGTGCGGGGAGTTATTGCTTAGCATGGGGTAGAGAGAGCTGCGTGATGGATAAGTAGGTAGGTAGGGAGTAAGTTATACACTCCGTGCTGAAGCGGTGTTGTACTGGCGGAGAATGAAACGCTCAAGGTAGATAGGTATATAAGTTACAAGCAATATACATACAGTACGCATGCATCACCCTTTCCAACTCCCTCGCATTCCTCTCACTCCACGCATCACCCACCTCCACCCTTAGATCCACAACAGCCAGTTTCGCAAGCCTGTTACGCATTACCTGCAGGTTCAGCCGTTGCATTTCCGCCACGTTTAATACCCACACGTCCTTGTTGGCCACCGTCCGACTCTCCACGCAATACATAAGCTGGCCGCGGTGTTCCGAGCGCAGACGCTCCGAGAGCGTAAGAGCGGGCAAGTCCCCGTTATCGTTGTCGTTGTCGTTGGCGGCGGCGGCGGGTGATGGAGGTGCAGGCGCGGGGGATTCTTCTATCAGGGGCGGGTGGCTAGCTCTGTGACGCTGCTGGATTTCGTCATCGTAGGCGTGGCTTCCCCGGTGTCTTGCATCACGGTGTCTTGCATCAGCCATATTGTATTGTATTGTAATATATTATATTATATTAGTGATTTGCGGCTGTTTGCTTTAACGACGTCGAGGTTATGGTAGTCTTAGAGTAGATCAGGTAGCTACTATATACCAACCTACGTTTCGCAGACAAGAGTAAAGCGTACTGGTGCCTATCGTGAAAAATGAGGCTGTATTAATCAACCTCTCTGGTGTAGGTACGGAGAAAGGCTGTGCGGCTCAAAAGCATGCGTTGGGCATTGATTGATGCGGTACATATGTTCGGGTATGCATGCATAGAAAAGAATATCAACGGCGAATGAGAAGTCCTGTTAGTAATGTTTTAATTGATTACGAATACCTAGTTGTGTCCCTTCTCGGGCTATATGTATGCAGGAAGCGCCTGTTTAGCCTAAATCCACCGGTTATATACGTACCTATGATATAGAGAGTGCCATATATATATCACACATGCTCATTCATCTTGTAATAAAATGTTAAAGACCCGATTCCGCAGACGAACCCATCATGTAATACCTACATTACGTCTAACACATGAATTTTAGTCGTTTATTAGACGCAGTTGGACTGGGGATTAATCACAATCGAAATTACTATCACGCAGAAGCAACACAAGATGAGGTTTATTTATGATGTCTTTCATTTTATGAAGTCAATGTAACTATTCTATGTACTCAAACCACGAATCGATCTCCCCAAACAAAAAGCCAAAGCCCATCAACCCGCCCCAATCGCACATCGCAGTGAACAGACACAGCACAGCAGAGCATCTCCGGAGAGACGCGTTCGCTGCACTGAGCCCACCCCAATCCTACATCGCAGTGAACAGACACAGCACAGCTGGCATCTCCGGAGAGATGCGTGCGCTGCACTGAGCCCGCCACTGAGTGATGCGGGATGGTTTGGGTGATGGAGAGTAAGGCTGTGAAATACATGGAATGCCTATCTCGATCTTTGGAAGAGATATAGCAAGACAATAAAAAGGAAAGGCAAGGAAAAGTAACATGAAGAATGAGCCGCAGCTGGACTGTAGTCTTTTTGAAAAAACAAGAAATGCGCCAAGTGCGCCGTACGCCGTACAGTTGGCAAGCACAGAAGGCATCGAAGACGGCGTCCCCATTTGATCCTAAGTGATTCCAAGTCCTCCACCGTAATCATGACATGAAACACTTTCATCCTCCGCTCTTGTGTTTCGGCTTTTTTGTTTTTCTTTTTTCGTGTTTTTTTGTGCTTTTTGACCATTTCTTCTTCTTGGAGGTGGTGATGTGATGGTACAAGGAATGAGACTGCAAGTATTCTGATGATATCTCTTCAACAGCTCAAAGTATTCGGTAAGCCACCATGCATTGGTCATGGTAGAGTCTATGCGTTGTGGGCGATCGATCAATCATCCTTGTCAGGCCGACGAATGTCGAACCGCGGGGCGTACATCCGATCAAGTCGCTGCGTACCAGGAGGAGCTTTGACTTCTACACTTCTGCCCCTAGCACCTACGCCCACATTTTCCCAAGGGCCCATGATCACTTCGCCAGCGAAGGAGTTGGGGTTCTGGGTGATTTTGGTGCGGCAGTACTGATGGTAGATGTATTCGCGGGACTGTGTGAAGAAGGAAGCGCTGGGATCTTCGGGGATGTATTGGACATGAGTACAAGGGTGGTCAGTGACCTTCAACATAGATTCAGCGTGGTAATTGAAAGTTGGCTTCGGAATTAGCTTCGGAGGTCGCTGTGTGGCGGCTTGCAATTTCAAGGCTTTGTAGATGCCAATATGCTGAGCACTGGAGTACATCTTGTAGTCAGAGGGCTCGACATTGTCACACGGAAATGGGGGTTTGGCCAAAACAGGTAAAAGAGTGCAGACAAGGGATTCAAGGGCGATCGCCGGGTTCGGACGATGCCAGAGGTCTTCGGGAGAAGAGGAAGCGTTGTTGTTGGTAGTACCATTGGATGAGATCAAAGGCTGGGAGGTACGATGGCCAAAGGCAGAAAAGGCAGCTGCTCCAAGAATGAAGCTGAAAAGGAGGAAGAAGATGTTGCGACAACGACCATCTGACTTTGCTCGATCAACTGCAGGTTCGAATCAAACATTAGCAGACGCTACAATAGGTATAAGGGGTTATTCTTACGAGTAGGAGCGTTGTTTGTTGGGTCAGTGTCGGGGAGCTTGTGTTCTGGCTCTGAGGTGTTTGTTGGGTCGGTGTCGGGGAGCTTGTGTTCTGGCTCCGAGGAAGGGACTGTGGTCTCAGATGACTCGACAGTCGGAAGTGGCGGAATAGGAAACGCAGTAGGAGGCTCGGCAAAGCCATCTGCAATAATTCCGATCGAGGTCTCAACGACTCAACAGTTGGAAGTGGCGAAACAGGAGAAGCAGTGTGAGATTCAGCGGAGCCATCTGCGGCTACCTTGTTGTAAGACTTAATGATCTTTGCTGAACGACAAACGGCACCAAGTGAAGAGCTTCGAGGACGGTTGTTTCCAACTTGAACAGTAGAGAACGAAGTTAGTGAAATACCTGCCTTGAGAGCACCAGATGAAAGAGGGCCGTTGTCGTTGGTCATATCGCCATCTTCAGCACAAGGAACGGCGCCAAGGGAGTTGCTCCGAGGATGGTTGCTTCCGACTTGCACATTGGAGGACGAAGGTTCTTGAATACCCGTGTTGGCATGGCCGAAAGAAGGACCTTTGTCGTCAGCATTGCCTGGCTCCATCCCACATTTGACGCGTTCGCGCTCCAGTCTGCGATCCAGGCTGTCTTGATTTTGCAAATTGCTTGGACAGGACTGTTTGGAAAGGCGGTGGTCCTCTAACTTTTGGGCAATCGTGTATTTTTGAGGTGGTGTCGCGTCAATCTGGTATTTCTTGAGATCTTGTGCGACGACAGCATCAGACTTCTTTTTCTTGAGGAGTTTCCAATATTTCAAAACTTGTGCTTTAGTCTGGCAAAGCTCCTTGGTATTCTCGGCCAAAGCTGCCTTGAACGCATCATTCTTTGCTCTCAATTGCTTGACTTCTCTTGCAACTTTTCCAGCTTCTGAATTCTCAAATTTGTCGTGTAGCTCCTTGTAATCCTTCGCCGCACTCATCTCCTTCTGGGCTGAGTCACGAAGCTTGCTATTCAAAGACTTGATTTCTGCCTTGTCTTTTACTGATGACTCTTGAGCTTCGACTAACTGGTCCTTCGAAGAATCCAGTTCCTTTCGGAGAGAGGTAAGCTCAAGCTCGGAGATGTGCTCAGGCTCAGAGACAGGCCCATAGTCCCAAACCAGCGCAGAAAATTCCTCATCAGTAAGCTGCTCGGGCAAGTCCTCGGAGTCCAACCTCAAGTCAGAGGCTTGTTCGGAAGTAAGCTTCTGAGCCTGCGTGTTGACTTCCTCGAAGTATTTCATATTGTCGAACTGCCCAGATGATTGATCGAAGTCGGATGGATTTCCATCCAGATGCACAGAGTTGGGGGCCAGCTCAGGCAGTTGCTCAGAGCGGAAGTCCTGCTCAGAGGGCAAGTCATAATTTGGCGTAGGCTGCATTTCTGCATCGTCATGGTTGGCAATGTTCCTACCCATCCCAGCATCATATTGGGAAGAGTCTGTATCATCATAGTTGGCAATGTTCATACCCATCCCGTCATTATATGGGGAAGAGGTGTAATCAACAACGTCATGGTTGTATGAGTTCGAACCATTATCGCCGTTAGAGTTGGATGCGTTCAAACCATTATCCGGCTCATGGTTGACAGAGTCTGAACCATTATCGCCGTTAGAGTTGGATGCGTTCAGATCATTATCCTGCTCATGATTGACAGAGTCCAAACCATTATTGCTCTCACAGATGCCAGTGTTGAGATTAGAATCACCCCACATTTGCTCATCAGAGCTCGTAATAGGAGCGGTGTCAATCTCCACATCATCCGAAGCGCCGGCTTCCACATTGGACTCCGTCTCATGATGAGTGGTGGGTTGAGGCGGTGGGGGAACAACAGGAATATTAGGTACCTCAAAGCTATCTGACTGTGGAAGAGGAGAAGTGCTGGGTCCAGTGGGCAACACTGCATTATTCGCAGTCGATGGGACACTTGGATAGGTGTTGCCGCCAAAAGCCTCCACCGCATTGCCGACATATGGCGGTATAATAACCGAAGTGGTGGCATTGGTTCCTCCAACGGCAGACGCATTCATGGTTGGTGGAATTGGAGTGACTTCTGACAAGGTATCCACAGGCACATCACCCATTTCATGCTCACTGTCCTGGGCTAGAGTGCCTTCGGAAGTACTGAGATCGATATTGACGCCCTCATACTGCTTGGCCTGTTTCTGGTGAAACTCTGGGTTCAATTCTTCGGATGGCACTGTCATATCTTCGTCCTCACTATCGCTCATACTAATGCTTTGGTCATTGACCTCGCTTGCTTGTGGAACAGAAGGTTGCTGGAGAGTTGTGGGATGTGGTGGTTGAGTTTGTGGCTGCAAGGGGTTGGCATCTTGGCCGCAGGCGAATGGTTGACCGGAGTCCAATGTAGGCGTAATAGCCTCAGATGGCGTAATGACCACAGAAGGGACTGAAGGACCTTCGTTGATGTTGACATTTTGTGTCAAGATTGGATCATACTCGACATTGCGAAGAGGTGAGGACTGAGCACCAAGAGGAGGATTGGGTGCTGTGTATGCGAAAGACCCCTGGTTGGTCTTGGGGTTGTGCTTCCCACCAAATAATGGCTTAGCTTTTTGCGGAATACTAGAGGAGACTGAGGGGTTCTGCGGGGTGGCGGTCAAGAATTGAAATTTAGGAACTGGTGGAACACTCGATGACGAAGTATTAACATCCTCATCATCCTCATCATCCTGGTTGCCACCAAACGAAAGATCGATGGAGCGTTCTGGACGATCTGGTTGCTTCACAGTCCGACCGAATAGATTCGGTGGCACCGGATTCTGCTTCTTGAACCCAGGAAATAAATGGTCGTTACCAGGGGGCAAGACTGGGCGAATTGTTGGCTTTGGCTTCTTAGGAGTCTTCTTTGGTCGCGCATTGATCTTTGCTTGCTCCTTCTCGGCATCTGCCAGCTTCTGCTGGTCAATTGCAGCTTGGGTATCGAGCTCTCTCTCCAACTCCTGACCCAGTGCATCAATCTTCTCGTCAAGCACAGCTTGGGCAGCGAGCTTTTTCTCCAACTCCTGAGCCTTCTTTAACTCCTAAGCCTTTTCTAACTCCTCAGCATCTGCCAGCTTCTGTTTGTCAGTCACAACTTGGGCGACACTCTTTCTCCTAAGCTCTGCTTCAGCTTGAGCAGCCTTCTTTACTCTACTTTTTTTGCCCATCGCTGCGGCGTCCGCACCCCACCCGTCAGCGGTCTGACAGAGCGGGAGAGAGAAATGTGCTTGAAATATGTGGGCGCAGGAAGAGTTATCTGTATGTGTACCATGCAATCAATGCAATAGAAGGTATAAGTAGGTGGTGTAGAGGCAGGTAGAAGAAGAAGAAGAGCAAGAGCAAGAACACCAAGGTGTAAGTATTCAATAATCCAATGTGCGAATTTCTTGATGGGTCATGGGTGGGAAGCGAAACGTTTGTTTACCTGACCTGCCTTGTGTAACGGGTAGTTGGGGCTAAGCGGGCGCGGAGGGGGACATACCAGACAGTTCGATCACCTTCGGCCAGCCGAACTGGGTAAGGCGTCATGCATGGCAGGGTAAGATGGCGTAAGTCAGGACAATGAGCAGGTGAATGGATGGAGGTGGAGCGGGGGGAAGGACGGATCAGGTATATGTGAATAGGTAGAATCCACCGCACCCACACCCACACTGCCCTTATCCCTTCTCTGTGAAATTCCCCAAAATTCGCAGTAAATAAATGATTGATTACTTTAAATCATTTGCTTTGTTATCATAGCCTTCAATCCGCAAAGCTTAGGAGTTCTACTACAAGACTGGCATCGTATACAACAAAGGAATGGACAAGTGGACTTGCTGGCTTTGATACCTGGGGAATAAGTGTTCGCATAACCGGCAATCTTTGAAGCTAAGCCACAAATAATCAGGCGACTTCCCTGATTCATCGGAGGGGTCATCCCTCCAAATCAGTCATAGCTTGGAAGTCCACGCCTCGTACCACACAGACAGGCTTTTGGCCCACAAGTAGCGAATAAGATATGATTGTCCACCGCAAGCAAACAGTCAACCATGTCGTAATATCGGTCACACAACTATGACGATTGGCGATATGAACATCTTGATAACAGTAACGCATCTCTAAACAGTGCAAGGGCATAAATTGAAACAAAAGCAATACGAATGAAGGTTTGCGGTAACAAAGTCATCTGACGCTATCCATAATTCACATACTTGAAGAGCAGCACCAAGAACAGAACCCTATGTACACGCCAATCCCGATTTCCTCCTTACTTCTCCCTGCATGAACAGTCTTTTGTCATGTGAGTAACATCCCATTCATGGCACATGATATATCCCTGAATCGAAAGAGTTGGAGAAAGGAATAAGGGACAAGCAAGCAAGCGCAAGAGGTTGGCAAAGACATCACCTCCAACAACCATTAAGAAGGATTAAGGTGAATAAGGACAAGAGAACCCCTCCATCAATTGGGATTTCCTCTCCATCATCCAAATGTAGTTAAAGTAGCTGTAGGAAGCAACAAAAGGACAAAAACTTCGCTTCCTTTCCCTTCTCTCACTTGATCTTACTTTCTCGACGAGCTTGACCCTGCGTCAAAGTGTTTTTTGCAAACTTCAAAATGAATTTTCTGACTAACACGTCCTGTGATCTCAAGATACTCTGTCATGACTTGGGTAGAAGATATTTTTCCAGGAAATCGTGCTACCATTGCTATTGAATCTGGTTTAAGTGAAGAGAGGTGAGGTGAGGTTGAAGTAAAGCAGTGGGATAGTAAGACATGACTAAGCAACATTACGCAAGACCATCACCAAGTCTCGCAACCTTCGTTGCAGCTTCTGTATCATAGCATCTATACATTTTCAACCAGCCGGCTTTGTTCTCATAACATCGAACCTCAAAAATCATGGCTACGTGAAAATTGGATACCACTCGTGATGCTTGCAAATTCTCATCAGGTGATTGGCCGTCCACTCAATACCTAGGTACCTACAGGATTTACATCCTCGGCCCTCCTACCCCACGTCTTGAGTGCTGACAACACCATCCTGCGACGAGCGGAGTAGGGTGGGGTAGCTTGTGGGCGGGGTGTGGATACTCGCTCGTAGATGACCATCTTGTCCTTCTAATTCACTCTTTCTCTTGACATTTTCTTCCAACTCAGTATCCTTTCTCTCCCCGCCAAACCTCTCCACTAGCGCTATTCTCACGCAAAGAAAGCATACATGGCTCCCCCATCCGCTACCTACGAAGTCGTTGACACCGGCACATCAGTGCCTACAAATGGGCACGAAAAAGCCGCCACTGTTCCCCTGGAGCCAGGACTCACAGAGAAGCAGGGCGAGACGGTAGGATTGAACATCCAAACCGCTCCAACATTCACGGATAAGTATGAGGAGCGTGCATATCAAAAGGGACGGTTAGCATTAGCCTTTAGGATTTTTGCCAAGCTGGGATTCGATGAGGGTGTTGCGGGACACATTACGTTGCGAGTATGTCTTGCACCATTGCCCCTCTCGTGACAAGAAGTAAGAAGCTAATATGTGTTGTTTAACGACACAGGACCCCGTAGACCCAAGTTCCTTCTGGGTCAATCCCTTCGGCGTAGCCTGGCCCCTCCTCAAAGCCTCCTCCCTAATCCTCGTCAACGCCGACGGGAAAGTCATTGACGGCGGTCCCGTACGCTTGCTCAACACAGCCGCATACATGATCCACCACGCCGTGCACACTGCACGTCCAGACGTAAACTGCGTCGCGCACTCGCACTCCATCTACGGACGTTCCTTCTGCACGCTCGGCAAGAACCTCGATACCATCACGCAAGACTCATGCGCCTTTCACAACGACATCGCTCTCTACAGTTCGTTCCGCGGTATCGTGCTAGCTGCAGATGAGGGGTTGGCTATTGCTGCAGCGCTGGGACAGAAGAAAGCGGCGCTGTTGCAGAATCATGGACTTCTGACGTGTGGGAAGAGTATTGAGGCTGCTGTGTTCTGGTTTATGAGTTTGGAAAAATGCTGTCATGCGCAGCTGCTGGCTGATGCTGCGGCGGGCGGGGTAGGGGCAACGACGGTCAAAATTGATGAAGCAGATGCGGCTTATACATATAAGGCTTTGGGCACCGAGAAGGCGGGTTGGTTTAGTGCAAAGCCTACTTTTGATGTAATGGAGCATGAAGCAGGCGTGGATTATAAGGGGTGAGTTTGAAATGGGGTCGCATGGGAGCGGAGGTGTTCTATATTTGCATTGTTGGGTGGCGATTATAATGGCAAGGCATTCGTTATTTTCCTGCTTATAAAACCAATCATCTTCTTGCTTTTCTACTTTAAGCTTTGATGGTTCAACTTTGGAGAATTTACCAGCCCTGTCAACAGTCTAGAACCAAGGGTCGTTTCTCACGTCAATATAACCCAGTCCCAAGTAGGAATCACTCTACCCTCATTTTTATTTATTTACTTGATGAACCCCCCCCCCCCCAAAGATCAAAGTCCATCCATCGGCGAGCTCGGAATTAACATAAATCGAGACTCACGCTATTTCCGTCACCCTTCGCGGGTTTCTCCCAACACGGACTAGCTTGGTCGGATTTAGCACTTCCGGTGTACACAACCACGCTACACCCGCTTTTATCTAACAACTAAACAGACTCTATACATCGCGAGTATAACCTACTCTAGTTTAGTATTTTCAATATTGGCGCATTTATGAAGCGCACTGGACTCCGACTGAATGGCGCGGCTTTTTACTATAAATTCATCACAATTCCTCTTCTTGACATGCCACTTACTCACTCAACTTCCATTAATACGCTTCCTCAACCCAATTCAACTCAACCTACTCTTCCGTTCAACGGAGGATAGGATAACAATATTCCAAACACCTCCTTTAAAATGGAGGACCACGCCCTAATCGGCGCCGCAAAATCTATCCCCACCTCCCCCGCATCCCCCATTCTCTCCATCCACCCCCTCACCATTGCAGCCCCCTCTCGCCCAGGTTCCATCCCCATAACCCTCAAAGTATCCGCCCCCACAACCGGCACTACCCTCCCGATAATCCTCCTCTCGCACGGCCACGGCACCTCCAACAACCTCTCCTCCTTGCACGGCTACAGCCCCCTCGCCGAGTTCTGGGCCGCGCACGGCTTCGTCGTGATCCAGCCCACGCACCTCTCCTCAAAGACCCTGAGTCTAGATCCCACAACCTACCCCGAGGCACCTCTCTTCTGGAGGTCTCGCGTCGAAGACATGTCGCACATCATCGACAGCCTAGACGCGATCGAGACCTCGTTCCCCGCCATCAAAGGCCGTCTGGACCGTAGCAAGATCGCCGTTGCTGGCCACTCGCTCGGCAGCCACACAGCCAGCATGTTGCTCGGCGCCCGCCTGACCGATCCCGTCGACGACGAGTCGTGAACCTCAAAGACCCACGCATCAGCGCCGGGATCCTGCTCACGCCCATCGGCAACGGCGCCGCTGGGAAAGACCTCAGCGTCTTCGCCAACGAGCACATGCCCGTATTCCGCAACCCTAGTTTCGCCGAGATGGCGACGCCGACGCTCGTCGTGGTCGGCGATGCGGATGTGAGTCCGCACCTCACGACGCGCGGTGCCGACTGGCACGAGGATCCGTATCGGCTGAGCGAGGGCCCGAAGTGCATGCTTACTGTGTTTGGGGCGGGGCATTTGCTGGGCGGGGTTTCGGGGTACGATAGTGCGGAGACGTTGCAGCATGATACGGAAAGCCCAGAGCGGGTGGCGTTGGTTCAGAGGCTTACTTGCGCGTATCTGCACAGTGAGCTTGATGCGAGTGATGGCGCTTGGTCGGACGCGTGTGCTGCTTTGTCGCTTGATGGCGCCAAGGGGTTGGGCAAGGTCGAGTCCAAATAGAGAGCGGAGCGCCGATGGGGAATGTGTTGACATGCCACCACCAACAGAGAATCACAGTTCAAGGTGTCCTGTGTTAGGAAGCCTAGTAGAATGTAGAAGTGTGACAGGTATACCTGAGCTAAACTCATATGTTTCATAGCTCCTTCAACCATATATGAACTTCGTCGCAAGACGTGACGCGTGGCAGATAATATGACCTGAATAGTTTCGAAACAGATACAGGACGCGGATAGATTCTAGACGCGGAGTATCGTAGTATTTCACCCAGAGAAACAAAAAAGACTCAAAAAAGATTTGATGTTTCGTAAACTGATATCAAAACTCTACCAATAACGAAAACACAAGCGGCAGACGCTAGAATCGAAAAGGCAAAACTGGACAACATGGTTTATAAATTATGATTGGGGGTTCTTTTAAGAGAGGGACGTAAAACACTACAGGGCCGTTGCATGCAAAAGTGACGTCTTTCAGAGAATAGATAGAATGAAGTTGGATGGATGGGAAATCCTAAATGTCATGATGTCAAGTGCGTGAGACGAGGAAATGGTGGCGTTGAGACAGTGAGATATTGCTCATTGCAAGGCTGACCGAAAACGAAGAACGCTGAAGAAAAGACGGCACTGGTTTTCATCTTTCAAGCCTAGTGGCACATTAAGCTGGTCTACAGTGAGTATCCTACTACACAAACGCGAATGTCTGAAGTACAAGAGCAGAAAGCATGCATTTGGTGGCTTTCAGCTGCAATCGTTGTAAAATCTCAGGATTACCCATGCTGCCTCCTCCGGGGCCTCTTCAGCGATAAAATGACCAGTGCCACCCGAAAAGTTTCTACCGATTAGTTGACCCTTTCCCATCCATTCCTGCCAGACTTTGCCCATCCATATGTTTTCGTCGACCCATTTCATGGTGTACAAGATAAAGACATCGATATCCATTTTCCTGCCTGCTCTCTGGTCTTCGTATTGAAGTCGGATATCTTCTTGAGCACCGGCTCTGAACTCATCACAGGTAGCTCTAATGACGGACTCGGATTTGAAAGAGTTTGCATAGATATCGATCGAATCGTTGCTCTTGAACATGGCAAGTCCCTGCTTGCGGGTTCCAACCCAGCGGTTGAGACACATTCTCACAAAGGCGTCGCCACCTTGTGCCATGATCATTTCCGTTGCGACATCCACGTTAGCCAGGAATGGCCAATTGAACGATGCTACAGATGTTTCTGCCACCACAAAGGACCCCCACTGTATGGCAGTCGGGATGATGTCCATTAAGATTGCTCCTTTGAAGGAAAAGGCAGGGTAGTCGGCTTGGTCGACGGCAAGACGATGACAAATCCGGGCTCCTTGGTCATGGCCAGCGATCATTATAGGCCTTATATCTGCATGCTTCAGGCGAAGATGCTTGCGTGGACGGTTATTCGAACGTAGCAGGAGAAACTGAAGGGTTTTGAGGATAGCTTGACCGACGCTTCGTTTGTCGTGGGGGCGGCTTCGGAGGGGTGATGACCGACCGTAGCCTGGTACGTCTGGGATGAAAAGCGGGATATCTCGTGGAAGGCACGTGACTATATGCCTCCACCTGCAGATAGAAGGTCAGCAACAGTAGAGTGATTGCGGGCAGACAGATACGTGCATAAAGCTTGTTTGGGGATAGCCATGAAGCAAAACAAGAATGGGCTTTCCGTTCATTATATCCCACAGCCCACGCTCATAATAAAAGATATTTCCCTTTGCGGTTGTGGTGATGTTGAACCGCAAACCGAGAGAGACCATGTGTTGAATGTCATTGTCCTTTTCCAAGGTATTCCTTTTGTCGGGGGAAAGTTGGTACATGGTATACGGTATGTGGTTGAATAAGCGAAGGAAGCGGGTTGTGGAAAAGGATATTGAAATGGGGATGAAGATGGGAACGAAGAAGCATGAGTTCGACAAAGGGGATGTAATGACATTGGTAAGATATACAACCTACGAGGGAAGGAGCGCTTTTGGGTGGTGGACCACTGGTTTTAATGTTTCAAACCCAGTGGCACATGCAAAGCTAGTATAGATACAATGCTCAGTCCGATCCATCGTGAAGTGTCCGTTTAAACAACAACCCCAAGCAAGATACGCTTGATACCTCAATATGCTGGAAAGATGGATAAAGACTTTGAATAGTAAAATAGGTAGAAAAAAAGCGGCAGACAATTTATAATGTGCCAGGTAGCGTGGGGTATGAAAAGTAGATGTGAGTAAAGTAAGTGCTGCGCTTTGTGTCCAGCTAGGGAAGCCAAATCAAGAGCAAAATGGTTCATAATTGACAGTCCTTCTGCTGGAAGGCCGTAAAAGATTGTAAACAAGGAGATGATTCCCATTCGGGGTCCGTTCAGACCACAAAAACCCCAAGATACACTAGGCAGGCATCATGCAAATGGATTAGGCTTTCCACGGCAAGATAGACACGGAATAGGTATCGGTTTCCATTGATAGATAGAGCTGAGATGGAAATAAAGGAAGAAGAATATCTGGAGATTAAAATCGATCACGTGTAGTCGGCAATACGTTTATCCTAGCTGCCGAGAATCCTGGTCCACTCTTGAAGTAAGCTTGAGCTTTGAAAAATCGCAAATATTCAAGAAGTTTTGAAGCGCAACGAGTACCACTTTTCCACAAACGACTGATCAATTGCAATAATCATGGCTCGAGGAGGCAAAAGAGTAAGTACTTCAATTGAACTCATCCTGTCCTCGGCAGCTTTATAACATCTCCAGGGTGGTGGATTTCGAGGCAAACGCGGGGGCGGTGGGGGTAGAGGAGGAGGTAGAGGAGGGGATCGAGCTCCATACGACAACCGAGTCAGCTATGACAAAGTTCCCAAGCATAACGCCCGTCTGGAGAAGTACTATAACGATGTTCTGGGACTGCCCGAGGAGGAGAGGGAGGCTTTCTGGGATGCATATAAGCGTGAGGTGAGTTATCGAAGAACCCAATTATTTTCTGCCAAGATGTTTCAGTAGTCTGTAGTCTTTGCAGAGTACCTATAGTTGCTTTGAAAATGTCTCACGGCTCCTAGGTCATTGTTGCAATGTTGGCTTTTTGTCCAGCGAGAAGTAAAGCTGACCCTTCCTACACAGCTGCCAAATAGCTTCCGATTTACAGGATCCAAAGGCCATGCGCTCGCTGTACAGAAGCTTTTCCAAGATAGATACATTCCCGAAATATCTAGCATCTCGCATCACGATGGCAACCTCGTCGAGCCCCCGAAGCCAGTCCCTTGGTATCCAGATGACCTTGCGTGGTGGATGACGACTCCAAAGAATGTCGTCCGTCGATTCCCTCCCTTTGCAGCCTTCCAGAAATTCTTGGTGTCCGAAACAAGTGTGGGAAATATTAGCAGACAAGAGGTTGTTAGTATGATTCCACCTTTGGTCATGGATCTACAACCTGGCATGACTGTCTTGGATATGTGCGCAGCTCCAGGAAGCAAGGCGGCACAATTGTTGGAAATGGTCCACCGAGGGGAAGAGGCTCGAGTCCATAAATCACTACGCGATCATGCTCAAGAAGATGGGCGAGAAATAAGTCCTGGACCAGAACTTACATTGGATGACGCAGAGAAGTTGGAAGTCGATTCTAGTGATTATGGAAGAGCTACGGGCCTTCTCATTGCGAACGACTCGGATTATAAGCGCAGTCATATGTTGATCCACCAGCTGAAACGATTATCATCCCCGAACCTGATTGTCACCAACCACGATGCAACGATGTATCCTTCCATCAAGTTACCACCTACCCCGGAGAACCCCGCTACTAATCGATACCTCAAGTTCGACCGGATATTGGCAGATGTACCATGTTCAGGAGATGGAACAATGAGAAAGAACGTCAATTTATGGAAAGACTGGCAACCAGGAAATGCTCTTGGGCTGCACATTACTCAAGTCCGAATCCTGGTTAGGGCTCTTCAGATGCTCAAGGTTGGTGGCCGTGTGGTTTATTCAACCTGCAGTATGAACCCTGTGGAGAACGAGGCTGTTATTGCATCCGCTATTGAGAGATGTGGTGGACTTAAAATGGTTCAATTGGTACCAAGCGATGACCAACTACCCCTCTTGAAACGAACGCCTGGATTGAAGAAATGGAGCATCATGGACAAGGTTGGCGATACATGGTCTACGATGGAGGAAGTCGAAGAATATGACAAGAAATATGGCTCCACAATGGCTACCGAAAAGCTTTCCCCAGGAATGTTTGCACCTAAGGTTGAATCTGGGGAGGAGGAAATACCATTTGAGAGATGTATGCGGGTATATGGTAAGCCATTCATTTTCTAATATTTTCCAGCTTCTGGACATCTTAGACCTTCATAGATCTGAAGTACGGCTAATCTGTTGATAGGACACATGCAAGATACTGGTGGATTTTTTATTGCAATTTTGGAGAAGAAGGCGGAGTTTAGAGCCAAGCCCGAATCAGAACCAAAGAAGACCTCCGATGTAAAGCCTACCATCACCGCTATCGTTGATGAGATCGAGTCAATGCCTGCTCCTGTTGATGGAGGAAGTGTGGCTCCTAAGATTGAAGCAGCCGATGCCCTCACGGGACCCTCAGAAAGCACTACAGAGCTTACACCCGTTGCACGACAAAACCAGGAGAATCCGGCACCAGATGCTACCGTTAGTGGCACAAAGCGCAGTGCTGAGGATGATGAGGAAGAGGTAGCTCAGTCCCAAAATGTCTCAAAACCTGTAGAACATTTCTTACTCACGAATTTACAGTTTGATGCCGTATCCCGGGCGAAGAAGCTCAAAACCAAAGAAGACCTCGAGGAGCCTGCCTCAGCAGGTTTCCAAGACCGACAAGTCCACTACCCACCACCGCCAGGCGCCGAACTGGACCTCACCACCCGTCCCGGCGACCTTCGCGATGACAAAACTCCTTTCCGCGCCAACCCCAACAAAAACCGCAACAACCAACAATTCGAAGAACCCTTCAAATACATATCCGGCACTCATGATGAAGTCCAATCCATCGAGTCATTCTACAAACTTTCCCCTCGTTTCCCACGGGATCGCTTCATGGTGCGCAATGCACAAGGCGAGCCCGCCAAGACAATCTACTACACTTCTGCTCTCATCCGCGACATTATGACCGAGAATGAAGGCAAGGGTATCAAATTCATACACGGCGGTGTGCGTATGTTCATGAAGCAAGATGTCCAAGGTGAAGGAGTTTGTAAATGGCGTATCCAATCAGAAGGAATGCCCATCCTCGAGGGCTACGTCGGCTCGGAACGCGTCGTCCGTCTTTACAAAAAAGAAACCCTGCGCAAATTGCTCATTGAGATGTTCCCTAAGCTCTCAGACGGAGCATGGAAGGACTTGGGTGAGATCGGCGAGCGCGTTAACAATATCGGCATGGGTTGCTGCGTTCTGAGAATCGAGCCGAGTGAGGAGGCTGATGGCTTTACTGAGCGCCAGGTCATCCCGCTCTGGCGCAGTCTGCATTCTCTCAACCTCATGCTAGCGAAGGAAGATCGTACTGCAATGCTATTACGGATCTTCAACGACACTACACCGTTAGTCAACAACCATAACCCGGGCAAGAAAGCTGACCCTGCGCCGCCGCCGGAAGTCGAAGTAGAGGCTGATGATGCGATGGATGGCGTGATTAAGGGCGTAGGGGGAATCGTGGGGTCAATAGAGGGCGCTGCGCCTGTTAACACGGATGCTGTAGAGGCGAACATCAAACCCGGTCCTTACGATACTATTGCTTCTGCACCGAAGACAGGCGCGGAGTTGGATGTTAAAGCTGAGCGGATTGCCAAGGGTGATGACACGGAGGGTGGCGATATTGAAGGGCAAGTGGGTGCTCTTCCATAAATTGATGACAGGGGTACTAAACATACATGCACATACATGAAAAAGGCGGTCTGTAGAAATAAATAAAACTTTCCTTGATTTACAGTTTTGGTCTTAATCGTGTTACGTGTCTGTGTGGAGTAAAAGACGTACTCTTCCCCAACGGACTCATGAAGTGATAAACTTACACCCGTATCCGTATCTTCTATTTCTATGTCGATGAATAATGTCCTACCATAGGTAATAATCTAGGATCGTAGCACAGAATGTACAGTAAAGAGGTTGTGGTTTACTGGTTGTTCTACGGTATCTCTATTCCCATCCAATCGGTACATAACCCTTGTGCAGTATTGCTGGTGGGTCACCCCCGCATTCTATCCTCTGGGCTGGGCTGGGCTATTTCCCGTAGCCCAGCCTCATGCTGATCAAACCCGTAGAATGCTTATTAAAGTAGGGGATGGCGGGGATTACCCTGCACGGGTATCATGTCCATCAAGGTTATCAAGGGTACCAAGCGCAAATATACTTAGTAACTAGCAAAGTTTGAGATGGTAATTTAACAGAGACTAGTCATAGAGAACAGTATCATATTGATTCATTAAATCAGAATATAACATATTGACTAAAGCAGGCTCAAATTTAGGGTTCAAACATAGAAGGTGCTTTATGGACTGCTTTGGCGGAAAGGGGGAAAGGGGGCTGATTGGTCTAGACTACCCAGAAGGGCGTTTGTAAGTTGTTTTGGGTGGGATTTGGGCCTGTTTATAAGGAGAAAAGGAGGATAAAATTTTACCTATGGGCGGGTATATTCTAGCAGAATGGATATAAATCGGATGTAAATCCTTATCTATCGATACCATATAAGGTTATATTTTTGGATTTGAAACACCACCTCCTGATTGGCTAGGTTCACCGGGACCAGGTGCCATACGTAAGGTACTACGTGCTACGGAACGCTACTATCCGAGTCCAGTTCAAGTCACGTTACCGTATCGGTACGTCTGACTTTACTTCATTTATCACATTCAATCCTCTCGTCTTCTCTCTCTCGTCATCTCTCTCCTCTTCTACCTGTCCTCCTCAATTCATCCTCCATGTCTTGAATCAAAACCTCAACCCAATCCCAAAATGCCATCCCATGACAGCCTCATCCTAGGCCTCTCGCTTCCCACCATCGCCTCCCTCCTCCTGCTCCCCGCCCTCTGTTTCCTCTACACCTTCCTCGCACCCTCCTTCACCTTCCCCCAAAAGGCTCCTTCCCAGTCCACTATCTCGAACTTCCCTATCGTCGGTGCCCTGCAGTTCTTCACGCGGAGATGGGATTATTTCAGGCTTTCCAGGGATGCGGCCAAGACTGGCAACTTTCGGTTTTTCTTGGGCAAGCATCCTATCGTTGGACTGACTGGTGCGGAGGGCCGCAAGGTCTTTTTTGAGAGTAGGGAGTTGAGTATGCATGAGGGGTAAGTGTGGTGTTGTTTCATTCTTTCGTTTCGGGTGAATGATTATTTGGGGGCCATTGTAGTACAACGTCTCGTGACGTTTTCCCAAACAAAGTTGGAGATTGAGGAGGATGACGTGGTGTTCAAGATGATGAAAAAGAATTCAAGGAAAGAGACACTAACGTGCGTAAATTCAGATACGCAATCCTATTTGGAGCAAGCCCAGCTAGTCTCAAGAAAGACAGGCCGGCAAACGACGACAATTTCGGTGGTTCTGGAGGCTACTTCCAACGCCGTATAACCAAATTGATGAAAAAGGAGGTCATCGAGAGAGGTACATTCACACCCCAAAGACCTTGACTTACCATGTGCTAATACTTCCCAGGCCTTCCTTACCTAATGCGAGATGTCCGTACCTTCCTTGACACCCTCGCCCAGTCCCCCACAGGCATCACAAACCCCTTTGAATCCTTCTACCGCCTCGTCTACCAACTTACCATGCGCACTGTTGGCTGCAGCGACATCGCCAATGACCCCGTGCTCCTCGAGAGAACGCTTCAGCTCTACGAAACCATAGAAGCGAGCGCGACCGCTGCAACGATGCTATTCCCGTGGTTCCCAAGCCCATCTGTCATAAAAAGAACCATTTCAGGGGGTAAGTTGTATATGGTTATTAATAAAATTGTGGAGAACAGGAAGAAGACTGGGATCAGGGGTGATGATCCGTTGCAGTTCTTGATTGATGAAGGAGATGATGTCAAAAGTATCATTGAAGTGTGTTGCTCCGTCCACTACCCCAGTAAAACTATTTCGTAGAAGCTGGCATTAACGTGAAGATAGTTCATTGTGAGCGCCCTCTTCGCAGGTCTACTAAACAGTGGCACCAATCTAGCCTGGGTGCTGTGCTACCTCGCGCAATCCCCCGAATGGATGGCCCGCGTACGTGCCGAAGTCACAGCAGCCGCCGCCAAATATTCCACCCACCCTGATCCATCCGCGCCTTTAATCGACCAACTCGGCACCCTTACCCTCGAGGCATGGGAATCCAGCTTCCCAACCATCGATCTCTGTCTCAAAGAAACCATTCGGCTCCAATTGCTCGGCAGTGCGTTCAGGAAGAATATCAGTGGCAGAGAGCTGAGTGTGGGGAATGGAGAAGTGATCCCGCCCGGTGCATTTGTAGCTTATCATTTGGGTGACAATCATCTGAATCCGGAGATCTATTCGGAGCCGGAGAAGTGGGATCCGTCTAGGTATGAGAAGGGCAGGGAGGAGGATAAGAAAGCTCCGTATGCGTGGGTTGGTTGGGGAGTGGCGAGACATCCTTGTTGTAAGTCACTTGAATTATTCTTCTCTTCTGCATCTTGATCTACATCATATCTGACTGGATTGGATGGCTAGTGGGCATGAGATTTGCGAAACTCGAGCAAAACGTAATCACGGCCTTCTTCCTCGCTATGTTCGACTTCGAACTTACTGACAAAGCGGGTACTCCGGTCTTTCAAACGCCACCAGTAGATTTCAATGGCCATGCAGCGACGAGGGCAGAAGGCGCGTATTTGAAGTATACGCTCAGGACTTGAACTAAATCTTTGGCTGTGTACATACGGCGTTGTGGCATCAATCAAGGGTTGGGGAGTTTGAGATGAATGAAGGGATTTTTCGTGGATGGATATAATATGGATGAATTGCACATGGATAGTGAACATGGATGAATCTTACGTGGATGGCATGAATTTACAAAAGCTTCTACAAAGATAAATATAAGCTATGCTAGGTATAAATTCATAGTACATCCATCAGCTCTAATAACCAGTTCACTTCCTTCTCGCTTCGCTTCGCTACCTTATTTTCTCCTCAGAGCTCCTGTTCTTCTAGAAGTGTTCTAGCATATCGTTTCCTCACGTGATTATACCCTTTTCAGCTCTTCTCTTCCGTTCCCTATGCGTTGATTAGTTGGATTTAGTAAGTGCACCGCGCGATAGATAGATATCTGCTTACTAACATGTGTGTGAACGAAACAATGTCATTAATTAAATGCTCTGAAGTAGTAAGATGTTGAGGCAGGAAGCAGCTCTTCGAAGTTGTGTATTTAGAAGTTGTGTTTGTTTGCCTTGTACTTTGGAATTGGGCTTCAGGTGTTCTGTTGATAAGTTGGGGGTTATAGGGTATATTGTATTCTTGTGATTACTTTTATAAATGAATGTATGCATGCTGCTATATCTATCTGTATTCGGGGGCTTTTGTTTGCCTTGCCTTGCACTTTGAAATTAGGCTTGAGATGTTTTATCATGGGTATATGGGGGGGTAGAGAATTGATTGTATTCGTTCACTTGTTTTCTTTTATAATTGTGCTACTGCATAGGGAAGAATGATGGGTTTCTTCTGAGGTGTTGTATAGTAAGTACGAGTAGATGATTTTCTCAAAAAGGTTCGCGTCGCAATGCGATTTAGAATTCCCACCGACTCCCAAACCTCTCCGCCTCCAATCCATATTGACTTACTCATATTTCTTCCCCAATTGATTGATACCCACGTTTGTCATCCTCCGAGCCCCTCACCAGCATTCATATACTCACTCGTGTGCAGACTGACCCAATCTGCCCAAGCGCACTCATTCACCCTTCCTTTGACAGCATTCGCTCATCGCGGCAGGTCATCGATGTCTCCTCGCACTTTCAACTCTCAATTGGCTCTGTGCGAACTTCCTTCCAGATAACGAGTATAGAAACCCTTGACCACAAGGAATGCGCTTTCAACATTCTTGAACGACGACGAACATCTTGCTTTGCGCTCTTGTACTCTCCGGACTGCATACTCGTTCTCGTGCACCTTTACCACTTTCAAGCGAATTACCACCTTACTGTTCGTCGCTCTTTTTTCTTAAATTCCATACTCCATACACCACACCTTTTTTGGCGCTCTTGCGGATCGTAGCGATAACCCTGGAGCTGGCCGGCCAGTCTTCAGCCATGGCGGAACCATCCGGTGGCAGTAACAATACCACCTCGAGCACACAGGTAAATTCAAACCTAATCTCACCTGTTCAACTCAACTCACAGTCCCTACAGGGCCCATATATGCCAAAGAAGTCACCTCGCGTGTCTTCTTGACTACCAAAGCTTGAGTCCAAGTTCACCCCTGGATCCTCTCGTTCTCGTTCTCCTTATTTGCTCGCAAAGCCCATGTCCAGATCTGGATCGCCTCCTTCAAACACCAAGCCAGGCTTCTCTACCCCAAAAGTTTCTACATCGCCTAATCCACCACAACACGGCCCTCAGAACCCCGATGCCCTGAATGCACCTACATCACCTGCAATGGCACGTCCAGCTCGTTCACTCAAGAGGCATCAAGCTACCAAACTTGCGGCCAGTAGATACAGAAATGATTTTGATGCTAATGCACATAAGAGGCGGAAGAAAACCAAATCTCCTTCTCCTTCTCCTTCTCCTCGTTCAACGCTGAAGCCGAAGCCGAAGTTTTTGGGTGGTATGGGAGCTAGTCGATGGGCAACAGCATCTCCCCAGACCAGCAATACGGTAGCTGCTGCTTTATCATCTTCTTCATCGCAAGCTGGTGTGAGCAAGGGTGATTCTTTCAATGCTAAGTCACTGATTTCCAAGACTCCTATTCCAGCACCAGCCCTTATCCAAACACCAGCACTGGCTGTGCCAGAGACCGCCAGCACTGTGCCATTCAAGGCGGCTGCGCTGAGGGAGATCGAGGAATGCCATAAGACCATCGATGCTCTGAAATTGGTTGTCAAGACATCGTGTGACAAAATTGACGATGTTACTAGTAGGCTCAATAAAGCAGGGCTATTACTCGCAACATATGAGGCCCCACTCAGACAGACACCTTTAATCAGCCAGTAGCCTCTCAATCCACACCATCAGCTTTGTATCGCTCATTTGATATGAGTTTCTATATCCCACCGATCACTCAATGGTATAAACAGCATGGCAAGATCTGGGTTCAGAGACCCAAGCCCCCTCTCCGACCCGACATCTCACTTCAGTATTGCGAGGTCGACCAACGTTCTAAGATGAAGCCAATGATTACCTCGTCTCGATCTGAGATGAAAGACACTGCGATGACTCCCTTGTCGGAGTGGCACAAAAAGCACCGCAAGAAGTATGAGCTCAACACCAGCGCTTTGATTCGAGTCGCATCACTTCCTGGACGGTTCCCCGAACCCAAGCCGACAAAGAGAGGTGGCAAGAATCGCCTACACAAGGCCAAGCCGAAGTTGGCTATATCCCCTGTCCATCAAAACTTTTCGATGCAAGATCTCCTTCAACCTGTGCCACCCCAGAAGGTGCAAGACATCGGCAGCGACAATGGCGACAATAGCGATGGCAGTGAGGATATTGCGGATGACGACGATAGCGACAAGAACGACGAGGGTCTTGTAATGCAAACAGTCAAGAAAAGAATGTTTGTTCCAGCAACGCGGGCGTGGGTGGCCGGTTTCTTCAACCGGATCTGGCGTTAAGCCTGATCACAAAGAGCTTTGTTTGTTACACGATATACGCATTCTCTTTACGAATCACAAATTTACGAATTCCCTTTAAAGAATAATACAGTTCTTGTTATCCCGCCATCGAGCGGAAGATCATTCGCCATCACCAACCCCTCCCTCCTCCAACACAACACCAACTCATCCTCTCACCAACCCGACCCTCTCGTTACACCCTCTTCTTCTACTCGCCCATCCCATCCGCATTTTGCGAAACGCGAGAACGCAGTCCTTCGAAGAGACCGTAACTTGAAACCCACACCTCGAATTCGCCATCCTAGCTTTACTTGGCTACGTGCATCTTCAGATGCATGATAAGCCCTACAGCTATTTACTGGAACTCGACATGCGATAAGAATGAGGGAGATATATCGATACAGAAGGAGATAGATTATTTGATGGCGTGGAGTGGAATGGAATGGATTTTGGATGGATTGGTAGATAGAAAAGTACCTTAGATAGTGTCACTGAATCATGATTTTCCTTTGAAACAAAACTTCGCCGTGACATAACTTTATTCATTTTTTTTCATTTTTTCATCCATCCATCGTGCAACTTTCCCTCATCCCAATAACCATAGTTAAGCTTACCCATCACAGCGCATCGGCTTCTCGAACCGCGCATCCGTTCTTGGTCGATAGAATTGGGTTATACTTGATTACCCGTATGAAGCAGTATTTTTGAGATTTCCACTCCGTAAACCACGGGGATTGGGGGCCTGGCCTTTTCAGATTATAGCGCTTACTACGAAGTAAAACCTACCTACCTGGTTAGCGAGATTCGCACTGTAGTCCTACTAGACAGTATTACATGCCGGCCCCTAAACAAGCTTTTCCCAAGCTTTGACCATGGATGTGGAGGTGGTCGTACTTCGTACGGATCGATTCCCCCCCCCCCCCTTTAAATAGACAAGTGATGTGCGGCAGATCCGGCGCGTTCAGGGGGACGAGGGAGTAGTTCGTGCTTTGTTCTTCGTATTCACCGTGGGTTGTACCGCGGAGACTAACTATTGTGACTGCGTAATTGACGATCTGAACTAGAAGTCTAGCACATCCGTTTTTGCTAAAAAAAAAAATTGATCTCTGGGTTGACTGTCATGTTATGGATTGAGGCGCTAGAGGCTCGCTTATCGCCTCGGTCCGTGCCCTTGAGGTTATTCCCATCTTCATTTCTATATGTTGAGCTTTTCTCTTTATAGTTGTCTTAGTTAATGAAATCCTGGTATTAATACTCTGTCGAGCCGTGATATTGACAGCTCCAATGGGAAGACCACCTGTCAAGTTAAACGTAGAGAAGCTAGATTAAGAGAGCTCACTAGAATTCTTTCTGAAGCAACTATAATAAGATGGCTATACTGGTTGGTATGAATGTGGTCTTCAGTGTGCATACGATTGTAGTTATTGGCTGAAATCGTCCGGTGAAATAGTGCAATCCCACCTGTCAGCATTTGGGTCATCGATTGAATGTCTTGATATAGTATCGTCTGTACACGGGGTACCTCGGCCTGAGGCCTGCCACGACTACGAGGTAGATTTTTCAACATCAATTTTCATAGAATCATGATCGTCTTCTCATTTGTCGGACAACAGAAGTTTTACTAGGGATCCGTAGGTCCTAGAGGCAATATAGCTATTCTGGTCAGAATTTCCAGACTAGAAATCTCGTCGCAGGGTTAGTAACTATTCAGACTATCACTAAAATTGTATGGCTACTTTTGTGAGATTAGGTGAACCGCTTGAATTAATTATACATAATTGTGACCTAGATCGTTTCACAAAATGAATCGCCGAACGAAAACCTCCAGCACATCTGCAGCTCTTTCCACCGCCGCGATACTCTCAAGATCCGCATTTAGCCGCAGTACAGGTACGGTGTTCCCTGGTTGGAGGTGCCAAGCTTGCACTGATCCCCATTCAGACAGTTCTCAAAAACAGCATTGTTACTGCATTGAAGCTTCAAGGACGTTAGATATACTGCGCAACAGAAGAGGGAGCAAGACATACAATTGCGGGAAGTCCACCGGCGCTTCCACAATACACAGCATTTCCCCACTCATCGGTGACACAACCTCGTTCGGAGACAGAGGCTGGAGATGGAGCGCCGAATGTTGTAGGCAAGGCCGCAAGTAGGGCTACGAATGGAATGAGGATTGTGGAGAACATTGTCGAAGACCTATGCCAGTATTAGTTCTTTGATCTATTTCGATAGACAACAGTGAAGTAATAGGCAGGACGGACTTGTTGTAGTTGAGATGATTTTTCAGATATCTAGAAGTATATTGGAGTAAATGGAGTCCGGAGAGACGAAGTCAATGAGTGTTGGTGAGAAGTAAATAGACGATTGAATGAGTGACTAGGTAAATGATTGTAGGCTGAAAAAATAGATGTAGATGTGGCTATCTTCGAGCCTTTATATTTGCTTTAGTATATCCAACAACCACCCAGCCAATGAAACGAAACAACCGCGCATATTTACATTCAGGGGGGCTGCATTGTTGTATGAAGGTTTCAGGAATAGGTGGATGTTCTGACCGAGAAGATCGCTTGCCTTATTTCTAAAAGTGACCAAACAGTGCGACCCTAGAAAAGCTCATTCCGCTCCATTGAAAAGGCTGTACGTATTACGAGTACCATCCTTCGTACGGTGTATCTGTGTACAGGATTCGCCAACAAGCTTACTGTAAACCTAAAAAATGGGTTCGGCATGTGAGCCAACATGATTCTCACCTTGAAGGATTAACCCCACGACCGGCATAATATGTCATTGGTCAATGGACAAGAATAGGCTGTGACCAACCAACTTCAGGAAGGGGACAAGGGCCATAAGGCGGAGGTGCGGCGAGGGTCATTGGAAGCGAAGTCACAATTAAACTAAAAAGGAGACATCGGATACGAGTACATAGCCAATGATGGCTGCGTATTTGCATGCCAGGAAATGAAAAGCGGTATATTGTTGCGCTGTTGGTAGAAACCAACTCAAGTGGTATCGATATAGAGGTATTTTTAGTTCACACCCTGGGGGTTTTCCAAATTCCATACGATGTATTTCGCATTTGCTTTCCCCTTGCGATACCCTTAGCTAAACTGGGTCATTATAGAGAAGGCCAGAAGCAAACGCAATAGCTTTGCATAATTTCATACCCAAAATACCTTTTAGTTTTCTTCTGTCAGGTAAGGCATCATTTTCGTCCGTCAAATCCCCAAGCTCTTCCTAATACTCTCTGCTTCTTATATGGATCATCTTCGTTATCTTCCGGGTCCTCCATTTGCAACTCAGGCGATACAAGTGTTAAGAATGTCGTTGGGGTAATTGTCTTGTTTGGCGGCTGCGCTCGTCGAGCTGTATTTCCCAAGTCTTCGTGAGGGGTAAAAGGTGCATTCAGAGCAACCGCTGGAGACTCGAGAGTTGCGTCTGTTTGTGTCGTCCTCTTCGCCAACTCCCATCTTTCAATCTCGACCAAGAAGTTCTGGAATAGAACTTCCTCCGATCTCTCCATTATAGTCGTTTTCAACGTGATCCTGATGAGATCTGCAAGAGCCTTGGGGTTCGTGATACGGGTGTCGGGATGAGCTGAAGCTGCCCATGCGGCCCATTTGTCGTTTTCGTTCAGCCAAAGCTCAGCTATCGACCGAAGTTCGTTGACAAGCTTAGCGTCGGAAGGTGACAAGAAGGCGTTGCAGGGCGGATCCAAGATCGAAGGTAGGATGGCGTGGGAGTGAGTTGGGTTGCAGGTTGTGCTGGAAAAGCGTGCGGAATATCGGACTGGAGGTTTCAAGTGTGTGCGTGCAGTAGCTTTCTGTGAAGTACGAGGTACTTGACGCGGTTTCGAAGGTCGCAAGTAGGTAAAACACTTTCCCCAAAGGATTTCCAAAAGAGCTATTTGTAGTGGCTGGAGTCTTTCTTTCCTCTTAGCGGCCCTGGTAGGAATATGAAACTCGAAGCTATTCTTGCGCAATTCTTTGGTCAGGCGAATGATGTCTCGGTGATCCAATGGTCTAGAATGGTTCGGAGCTACCCATGGGTAGTATGGGAGATCGATTCCCTGGGCACGATTGTTCCACGTCCATTTGCGAACTTCCTCTTTCAAGGAATAGACGAGGTGGTATTCGGGACGCTGTAGATAGACCCTTTTGTCTATCTTGTTGATGGCGTCCAGGAGGATGTAGAATTGGCTGGTTTCTTCTCCCAGATTCTTCAAGCTCGACATGGTAGGAGACTATGAAAACTTCTGCTTACGAGACTCTTAGCAAGATGAATAATAAAGAGACGAATGGCTTGAAGTCGGGGTTAGTTATGGGTGCTGAGATCTGGGTAGTTTTTCTTCAACCACCCATCTTGCATTCACAAACCCGAAGAAGCCATTATTCACACAATCTATGGCTATACGGCATCATCATTGATATTAGATTATATTGATTGCCCTTTTCAACGGTCTATCTTGTTGGTTCTCAAAATTATATAATTAGCAATTGTAAATTTGTAAGTGTAGCCGACTGCCCCAAATGAATTGATACTCTCGGGATATACTTAAGTGAGATGCTATACTTTGTACTCCAACAGACAGGAGAGTACTTTGCTGTCGGGATAAAATCACCTTGGGGTGTGGCCGAAATTTTCATTTTGTGAGGAAGTGATTTATTTGTCTTTAGTAATGGTTTACTGCGAGTGTGAAAGGAAGCCATGGGCGCTGGTCGGTCGGACTATGCTAGCGATTCAAATTCGGACGGATCATAGCACAAACGGAACGATTATAGGATTTAAGCATTTGCTGCAGTGGTTAAAGAAGCGGGTTGAAACCTTTGATAAATGCGGAGAGGAAAAGCCGGAAATGGTAGTTGGATAAGTTAAATTTGATACATGCGTTTCTTTTGAAAGATATAAAGAATTTTATTTTGACTTATGTATATGAATTGATATTTACTTAGCAAATACTGTATTTACCCATAGTCAGCCTTGGGCCATCTGAACATGCGTTCGGGGGAATGTCTTCCGGCCTTGCCGCCGAAAGGCCTCGTGTAATCGACAAATTTGGTCAGTAATCACTTCCCGAGATGAGAATAATATAATATGCACCATAATCAATCGTGATGACTTCTACTTTCAGATTACTAAACGGTTTCATTCACAAGATTTAAAGGAAACCCAATGCCTCTGTGAAGACTTGCTATGATCATTTCTGTCGTATTTCATATAGCCGACAGACTTTATTTCGAAGCCTCTCATTCAAGATGTCTCTCCTTGTCAACGGCCAATTCCCACCCATCAATCCAACAACATCAAGCAATGTGACAGCCGACGAGCGTATAACCGCCATCGATTTCGTCAATCGTGTCAACTACTTCTTCGAAGAATCTAACCATGACAAAATGGTCAACGCATTCATGCCGGATAGCATGGTATACCACTTCCACGGCACAATCAAAGGACGGGACGAGATCAGACTCTTCTTCGAGCAGAAATACGGCTATCTCATTCCAGGTGTCAGTCGGCATGCTACGAACCACATTGTCGATCGTGATGGGGTCGGTGGAGTCACGGTGCGGTATCATGAGCATCTGGTTCGCTATGTGTGGCCTGCAGATGCGGGAGAATTGAAGGGCGGATATTCTATGAAAAGTAATGCTGGGTTACCGGCAACGTGGCTTTATAGTGAGATGATTGATCGCTTGAAGATGACGGATGAGGGGTGGAAGGTCTCTGAACGATATCTTGGAGCAAGTGTATTTAATACGAAGCTCGATCCTCCCGAGCTAGTTGAGCCGAAAGTTTAGGAAGGGTAAGGGGAAGCTTTGGGATAACATAAACACACCTGAGAGGAGAAGAAAACATTCTCTTCAGTCGCTGGATGAGTGCAACTCAAACTGTTGAATACGCAAACGGAGTAATCCCTCAACCGCCCCACAAACCGTATCATACAATCAGAAACCATCCCACACTCCCACAGTCCCACAGTCCCACACCCCCTTAGTCCCGAACCCTCCTCCTCTTCTTCTAATTCCCGTTCCCACCCCCGTCAGCCCTCCTACCACAATCACGCAACACCCTAACCATCTGCGCCCACCCCTCATCGACACTCATCTCCGCCCAATCCCCCACCAAAACATGTGCTCTCTCCATAACAGCCGCCCCCTCATTTTCACACCGGATCCAAACATCCAAGCCACCCTTCGACCAGTTAACTTCCGTGCGGGCCGTGCAGCGGAGGACGGTGGACAGTGGGGCTGGGAGGCAACCGTTGTGCAGGATGGAGTAGAGGAAGGTGTTGGGCGCTGCGTGGAAGGCTGGGTATATCGATCCGGAGAAGCTGGGGGCGGAACTGTTCTGCTGTGTTGGTGTGGCGATAGGCCCTGGCTGCCCTGACGATCCTTTTGCGTTTATTGTGGTGGGTCGAGAGCTAGGAGGGAACTTTTCCTGGGAGAGACCCGTGGCAGTAGCAGTAACTTGAGGCTCGATGAGCACAGGGATACTGCGTGTCGGGTTCGGAGGTGGAGGTGGAGGTGAAGGTGGAGGTGGTGGAGGGACGCTGGGGTCAACACCAGGAAACACATCATTTGGCCCTAGTTCAACCATCAGTTTGCATTTCAATATCTATCTTACTTGTGAATTTCCCTTCCACGACGCTACCATGACTTACAGAAATGCCCCCAAAGCTGCTCCTCAGTCCTATACTGCTTCAAATCAAAATCCTCCTCATCATCTTCATACCGCGCAAGAGCAAGCTGCTTGCACACTTGGTCGAATGTCTCTGGCGGGATCCCAGCGTCGAGTGCCTTCCGCTGGATATTGTGGAGTTTGAGGATGTACTTTCGGTATGGTGGTTGACCGGGGAAGAACTTGTTTGGCCCTATACGTACACAGTCAGGATAAGATCCAAGGCTGTGGGAGGAAGATTATGTGTGTGGATTGAAGTAACTTACAAATAATCTTGAAAAGCCGCTTCTCTGCCTCGTACTGCTGTACCTCTGTTGAATCAAGCCGGTATTTTATACAAGTCTGTGTGACAATTCCTGCATATGCTGCATAAAAGGTTGTGAGATTCTCTGCGAGTTTTAGGTCGGACTGTGGGAGGGCCCGCTGGCGGATGTACTCAAGCTGAGATGCGTATGGAGCCATCGTAAAGAGAGGATGAATGCCGTAGCAATTTGAACACCCTATTCAATGTGTTACAATGTCCAGATTGAAGTTGAAGATGTGATGCGGAACGCCTGGATCTTCTGATAGGTGTCACGTGGATGGTGGATTGTCTCAATAGCAAAGTAATTGAAATTGAATATCGGAACGATTGTAAAACGTTCTACTGCCGCTGCAGTTCCCAAAAGATAACGCCTGACAAACACGAGGTATAATTTGAAAAACAATTGAGCCGAGGGAGAGGAGTGCAGCCATATCAAAGGAAGCCAGGCCAAAGCGGAAAGCACCACAGGGACTCACTTTGAATAAGCCTCAGCCCTTAGCTTATTGACCTTCTCAACCCTCTCAAATATCCCCATGGTATGTTCCCACACGGTCTTCCCAACCCCCTTCTCACGATATTCCTTTAATATCTTGCTAGTTGCAATATCATCATTCCAATTTACGATATATGCCCCACTTCCCACCTTCCCATCTACACCGTCCATAATCTCCATACCCTTTGGTGCTGGAACACCACTTGCCAAAAGCCCAGCAGGCTTCAGAGGTGCATATATACCACTCGTAGCAATAAAAAGCTGTCGCGCGCCCGTCTCTTCAACGCTGACCAGAAACGGCAATAACAACGGCTTGAAAAGGGCGAAGCCAGCGCGTGCCCAAACAGGTAATTCTCTCGTAATGCCTGTGTTGACGCCCGAGGGGTAGGAGTGGGCGAATGTGGTGCCTGGATCCCGGCCTGCGAATTCCTCGATCATGATGCTGTTCATGGTTATCGTGTGGGTGGCACAGCGAACACCAGAGTAGTTATTCTTTAGCTCTAGGTCATCGAAGTCGAGCTTCCCTTCGCCATGGCCTGCGCTGAGGACGCTTAGGGTTCGGGAGAAGTGAGGAGCTGTTATCGTTGCAGTTCTGAGGAGGGGCCGGAGGTTTTCGATGAAGCGCATGCGCGAGTAGAAGTTTAGGGTGAACTTACGATCAATACCTTCCGGTGACTCTATTGATATGTCAGTGAAGCTAGTTGTAAGAGGGTAAGAATGGCTCCTACCCAGTCTACCAGCTAAGGTCAAGTTTCCTTGCGTCTGAACAATCAAATTGATCTTAGACTCCTTCTTCTCAATCTCCTTGCACACCCTATCTACCTCTGATAATTCCGTCACATTTGCCTGCAAGAATTCAACGTTCCCATCCTTATTGATAGCTTTGCATTCCTCGATGATTCGTTCCGCGGCTGGGGCTGATCTGCCAACGATGTAGACTTTGGGGGAGATGGTGTTTTGAACAAATGCTTTCAAAGTAAATTCGCCAATGCCACTGGTTCCACCAACTATGCAGTATTAAGGTACGTTCCAGTGGGGGGAATGGGGATATGCTGACCGAATAAAGCTACAAGGCCAGGGCCAAGCTCGCGGAGCCTGCTATTGGAGGCGTGGACTACGTCGAGGGCAACCATTATGAGTAAAATTCTGGGATTTGAATTCTTGTTGGCTTGAATTTAGTCTCCTACATCTGCACCCTCGCACCGCAAGTGATGCATGGTACTAGAGAGATGATATATGTACTCCGTAGATCTTGGTGGAAGGAACGCGGTAGTTCGGCCGTGCTTAAGGCGGAGAAGAAGGTGCGCGTTGCGCGGAAGCGTCCGCCGGCGTTAGTATAAAGTGTATCTCCGAATTCAGAACGAAGGACCTCGTCTCACATCATCACAATTGCAGTCAAAATATATTTCTAGGATTTCACTTTGACTTGTTGTTATGTTCTATTTTTGCACCGAGGTCAAGAATGCGTCCTAAACATTGCTCATTGAGTTTGTTGGTGCAAATTCCCCACGTCCCTCCAAGGATATCACTACCACTATCTACCATTTACCATTTACAACTACGCTGTAAAGTTTAGCGTCCAACATATTTCTATTCATGATTTACAGTTTAGGACATAGAGAATCGTGGACCGTGGTCGCCAATGCCGGAAATGGTGGCCATCAGTCCGTTGCCCTGTCATAAAAATTCATACTGGTATCTGGCGCCTTTCATCCATCCATGCGGAGATGTTATATGTTTCTTTGTTGTTCCCGAGTAACTTTCTTGGGGTCCTTTTCCACCGGACCGGCGGTGGTGGAGTGTCCAGTTAGGCTTGAAGATATACGCGGCAGAATGGCTTTCCCTGTCCTCAAATAAGTTCGGGATTGTGGTGGCGATGAAGATATTCCACGCCTATAATATTTGTCATTCTTCGACTGCCTCACAAGGCTTGGCCAATCGTTGAACGCCTTCCCCCAGAAGGGATTGAACCGAGTTGGAGTTGAAGATCTCGTCAGCAAGAGGACTTGGCCCGTCCTCTTCAAATAAGTCAGGGGGGTCGTGGTGGTGAAGACATTCGTCGTCTGTGACATTCGTCGTGCCCTGTTGCGTCACAAGGCTCGGCCTATCTTTTGGTCACTCTTCCAATATTCTCAAGATGATAGCGTTGCTGACTCGCATATATTCCAGTGTGGAGATCCAGGATCTTACACGATCAAGATTCGTGTGATAGACACTCAACACTTTGCTGTTGCCTCGAATTACCATATTCAGTGATTCTACCGTCAAGCCGGAGTACACAGTAGCCATCTCTAGGGAAACACGGCCAAGTGAAAATATATCAGAGGACCTGCCATGAACGGTGTAGGCTGCCACTTAAGGGGAAGCGTACATTGGGGTCTTTCCCGGATAAGTTTCAGTTTGACTTCGCTCGTCGGGATCAAGAACTTGCGCAATGCCGAAATCACACAAGTATAGCTTATATGCTATGCTTTCAGAATATGCCTTGGCCGGTTTGTATCTCTTGAGGAGGATATTGGCCGGCTTAATGTCCATGTGCTTGACCCCACTCTCATGGACATACCTCAACGCGGAGATAAGGCATAGTGATCCCTTCGAAAGCACGTCTTGGTGAGGTCTTTTGTGGTTAGAGCCCCAAGAGGTTCCAGTCCAATTATTGTCAGCATCTGGCATAAACCGCCCTTCCTCCAAATATTCTGCGAGATCCATATCGGCCACAGGATAGAGAAGAGCTGCAAACCTTCCTTCCTTGCCGGTACGTTCCTATTAACTGGACAACATGAGCGTGCTTCAACTTTTGCAACGCTTGAGCCTCCCTCAACATATGTTTTTGGTTCGTCCGATACGTCAAATGCGTGAGCTTCCTCGCTAGCTTGATCCGTCGACATTTCACAATGTCTACCGAAGACGTCGATCCATGACCCGCTGAATCGCAAACCTCGAGCGGTACTTTCTCTCCCGGCCCAAAGTTAACATGCATCCCTCGTCCACACCAATCATATTCATCATCCGCCTCCTCTTTGTCCTCTAGCAAAGGTTGAAACGCAAGTCCTTTTGACTGAAGCAGCTTCCTAGACGACCTTCGAATCATGAATCCCTTGCCCTGCTTCGAATCGTTCTCGACGATTGAGGGTACAGTATGCCATGACTCGACATAGCTGGTAGCTGTGTAGTATGATTCGAGCGTTTGGAGCGAAGCAAACGATGCGGTTGAGAAGCTGCTAGAGTGTCTTATTTCTGTCGTCGTAGCAGGTTGGGTATGGTTGGGTCCATTGTATGATGTCAGTCTTCTTACGGCTGCATTCCCTACGTCTTTTAAAGGAGGGGTTGTGCTCGATTCCTGCTCATTGACTGTCTCCGAACGCTCGAATGACAATGATTGTATATTGGAAGTCCGATTGAGCTGGCCTGATTCGGAAAGGTTTGATGTCTCATCCCTGGATGGAAATATCGCCCGGACTTCCTCGAAAGTCACGTTCGACGACTGATTCTCGACATCAATAGGATGCAATTGATTTAGAAGCTCGTTTGAGCCTGTTATCAAGGTGGCCGTCAGGAACGCGAGTCGCGTGGAAATGGGTCAATTGATCTGCCAATGGGGGCTTCACACCGAATGTGGCCCCCAATGCTGGCATACCTACCTACACAACATATCATGCTACCATTCATCTTTGAAAGAGAAACTACTATAACGGATATCGAATATCTGCACGAGTCTGGGTTGAAAAGGTAAGTGCTTCTCCATGGTAGATTCGATGTGGTGGGGTACACCCAACCCCGCGATTATCAACTTTAGACCCCCCACGCCGTAGGTTTGTCTTCCGAGGAAAATAGACTTACGTCTTTATTAGGCTGGGGAATTGCTGTGTTTTATAGCCACTTCTTCAAAGGTCCATCCAATCCATTATCTGCGAGTAAATCCAACTACTCATAACAACAACGCGGAAATGGGAAGATCCACGTCAGCGCCGGGCTAAAGGAATTTATATAGATTTACTCGAGTACCAGTACTCCTTTTCCGCATTCACGATCTTTCTCCATAACCCAGCACACAGCAATTGGCCATAGCCTTTTGCCTCAAGGTGAGCCGAAATCCTGGCACTCTCCGCCGTCATAATCTTAAGGTTCATTTCTACTCTCAATCGAGCTTCGAATACACGTCGCTGGACATCGTCCATGACAGAAGCCTGGATACACTGTGAGTTTAGTTTACATGTCCAACGGCACCCCGTTAGATGGCACTCGTGATCCACGCTTATTAGCCAGTCAGAAATGATGTTTTACCTTCCAACCTATGTGTTAGTGGTGCCAACAAGCAAGCTAGTCACGTGATTCATTGCCAGAAAAGCACAATAAAACTTTGACGGATGGCAGTCCGAGTGGGCTATGGATTTGCTCAATTGAGCATCTAAATTGATTTTAATGGTATTTATGGCTATCTGGCCCTTTGATCTTGCCATTCCAGGAATCATGCCGAGTGGCGGGCAACGCAGCTTGGCATGCACCTTCCTAATCGTTATCTCTTGCAACATCTTCTTAATCTTTTCAAGATACTATGGAAAACATGACACAAAAAAACAAGGCTGTATGCAGACAGACAGGCTGCGTGCACAGGGATTTGCCTTATCAGTACATTACTATATATCGGCAGATGTCTCAACGAGGGGTAATTCTCAATTGACTTCTGCTGTACAGTCTTAGAAGCAAACACAAATAATTTATATATCTGTGGATAGAACTGACAGGTCCTTACTATCATTAGACATCCTCACATTCGTACTGTTGTGTTGCGCTTACAATGGCTTCGACTTTTGACTCCTCGCATCCGGTCCCAATCATAGCGACACAGGAAGGCATTGTACAGCAAGCATATGCCCATACATATGATGAAAAGCTTGATTTGGACCTGAAGACTCCAATTGACGAGAAGAATCAGTCGTCTTCTGATGTTGAGGTCGTTGTGGTAGATGGAGATATCATTCGGGAGTCTGGTATGTCTTTGATTAGTAGTACTATTCTTTTCACACTTATGTCTCTTCATCCTGCTGTTATTTCAAGATTCCACTTGCTGCATCCCAAGGCAACACTGAATTGGATCAATTGTGCGTCCTCACCTTGGAATTTGCATTTGTCGCTGGACAGGGTGGAAGACGGTTCGAGACGCTAACAACCATTCCAGACTACACGCCAGAGCAGTACAGAAAGCTCCTGAGGAAAATAGATCGATATCTCCTACCATTGATGTGCATGACGGTTCTCATTCACGCGTTACCCCGCTGACGACGACCTAGGTGGATCTGCTACGGCATTCAGCAAACTGATAAGATATCTCTTGGGACGCAAGCGCTTTTTGGTCTTCGCGAGGATACTCATCTCAAGGGCCAGCAGTACCAATGGCTTACTTCTATGTACGTATACAATCTGCCGTCAAGGAATAATAAACCGAGATCTACCGTCGCTGATACTCTTTCCCATTAGCTTTTACATCATGTATATGTGTGGGGAATTTCCATCAAACTTCCTTCTTCAAAGATGGGCGCTAGGGAGAACATTGAGCATTTATATGCTATGCTGGGGTACAATGCTTCTCACATCCTGCTTGAAACCTGTACGATACTGACACTGAACAGGAGTCTGCATAATAACAATCAGCTCAGCCCAGAACTGGTCCCATCTCATGGCCATCCGTGCCCTGCAAGGATTCTTCGAATGCACGATCTCTCCTGGCTTCCTCCTAATCATCGGCAATTGGTATCGAACAGAGGAGCATGCAGCTCGCGCACTGTTTTGGCAATCTGCCAACGCTGGCTTTGGCATAATTGCGGATTTGGTCAACTATGGAATTGGCCAGCGTGCTGAGGAACATGGTGGTCTAGAACCATGGAGAGGGGTGTCTCTATTCTTGGGGTCGTTGACACTTGTTGCGGCTCTAGTTTGTTTTGCCTTGCTTGGAAGCCCGAGGGAAGTTAGGTGGCTGAGTAAGGAGGAAAAACGAATGGCGTGAGTGAACCTTGACACTGTGTTGGTTTAGCAGTTGAATTAACTATCATTTTTGCATAGTGCTGCCCGTATTGTAAGAAACAAAGCTGGTAGAGATGTCACCGGAAGAAAGTGGTCGTGGCCGCAGGTTTCCGAGGCATTTCGAGATCCCCAATTATACTTCTGCATGGTTAATGCTTTCTTGTCATCTGTTCCGAATGGGTGCGTCACTTCCATTCATAAATAGAAAGGTCAGACTAATGCCTCAGTAGCGGATTGACATCATTCGGATCACTCATGTACAAGTCTTTCGGCTTCACAGAATTGCAGGTTCTACTTATCGGCATCCCACGCTCAGGTTCGTTATCCCCCTGCAAATACTCCTTATGCTTGCATGTTAAGTATGTATATTCATTGTCTACAGTCGTCTCTCTCATCATCTTCCTGATAGTCGGTATCTATACTCGTCGAGTAAAGCAGCGTCGATTATACGTTATGGCTCTTGCCACCCTTCCTGCATTTGCTGGGATGCTGGGCATGGCTCTTCTACCAAACACCCCTCATTACAAGTGGTCCAAATGGTTCCTATACCTCATTACCGTACCCTACGTGCTATCGCTCTTCCTAGCTTGGACTCTCATACCATCCAACGTCGCCGGGCGGACTAAGAAGACTGTCATCTCATCCGCCACATTTGTCGGCTACGTAAGTACCCCACCATATTCTTCTCAAAAGCATCTTCTCAAAACTAACATCCCCAGTGCGTAGGCAACATAGCAGGAAGCCAAATCTTCAAGACCAAAGACGCTCCCCAATACATCCCCGGAACTATTGGCTGCGCCATTTGCCTCGGTGCCGAATTCGTTCTTATTGCTGTATGGCGTCTGTATTATATGTGGCAGAATAAGAGACGAGACCGCATGGCTGCTGAGAGTGGGGTTGGCAAGGAAGAGCAGGAGCGCTTGGGGAGGGAAATGGGCGAGAGGGATGTTACGGATCTGCTGAATCCTTATTTTCGCTATACCATGTAGAGAACTCTGCAGTAGAGGGAGAGTGCGATGGCATGTATAATTTACTGTCCCTTACTGAGCTGGTTCTGTCAATTGTAGCCAGGTTAAGGTTCATTTGGGCAATAAGCGTTTGTGGTGTAGTGGAAGGGATGTTTCCTGACTTCTCAACAATCAATTGTCCATTCATCCATGCAATTGACACTGGTACGTACCTGAGATGTTAGTTCAGTCTTCTACTTGAGTAGTATCCAAAATAAAACGTCGGTACATCTGTTTGTATCATTCGTGTTTCCTAGGTAGCTTCGCCTGATGTCACAGAACGATTGCCCATGCGACACGCAATTTCCATTCCCATTGATCGTGCTCCTCCCTAACATTATCACCAATCGGCTCTTGTTGAATCTTCTTTCTAGGTACTGTGTTGGCTAAAACAGTAACTCCGAACGCATCGGGCCGTTCGCGGCATCTCACGAGTCACGTTACCACGCGACGTCTATGGACATCAGGCGTTGTCGTAACTATGTAATATATCGCAGGGTCTTTCCTACATTGCTCTTGCACATATATATCCGACTGCTAGACCTATTCGGATAAAAAAGAAGCCACACGCATGACAGAAGTTACATAATTCCATCTCAATGGCTAGTAGTGTACGAGACTCAACCGAATTGGAACCCCCCAAAACCAATGGAGATGCTCTGACATCCCGTCGCACAAGGACGAAACAAGTAGTGTGCTCAGCTTGTAGGCAGTCTAAGGTACATTGTTATCCATATCCAATCACTCACGTGGGGATATGAGGCTGATATGAGAAGGTTCGTTGCGTGAGCACCGGCCCGGAGGACTGCTCAAGATGCTCCCGGCTAGGCCTAGACTGTAAAAGGGATACGACCTATAAGAGACAAAGCAAGAGTCGGTAATTATATGCTCTACACGCAGTGCGATTACCATACTTACATTGAGAGTAGAAAAATTGCTGATCTTGAGAAGCAAGTACAGCTTCTCGCATCCGCGTTTAGTGGATCTGGATCTCAACCTGGAGATAGGCGACGATCGACGCAAAACCCAAGGCCTTCAAACCCCCAGGCTCTTCAAAACGATATTGCTTCAAATTCCCGAGAGAGCAATTCAGGTTCCACTGGTACTTTAAATAATGCTACTGGATCAGTCAATCTCAACTCCTGGCTTAGCCCCCAACCCCACATTACCGCGAACGGACCGAGCTTCACCCCGGATTCTCAAAGCTTTCTCAACAGCCCGGAAGAAACCTCATCTACTTATAGTAGTCCTAGGCCACCCGCCGTATCATCCAGATCGATCAAGACGGTCCAGTTGAATGCTGCACAGATTGATAATCTGTTCCAGATGTAAGCTTACATACTATTTGATATACCGACTAGCGTCTAATCCCCCTAGCTTCTTCGAACATTACCATCCATCGCTCCCTTTCCTAGACCCATCAAAGTCTCCAGATGAATATTACAGCTCTGGAGAGCATCTATTTTGGGCCATAGTTGGACTTGCCTCTCGTCGCTACGATGAAGACTTCATGCTGTTTGCCGTGCTGTCCGAATGGGTGCCAAAGCTTGTCTGGTCCGCGATCTCCACGCCACCATATAGCCTATCCACAGTTCAATCTATTATTCTCATATCAGCGTGGCCTTTCCCAGTAGATTCTACATACAAAGCCGCGTTGGTTACCTTGAGCTCTATTGCAATCAGCACTGCCATGCAGCTTGGGCTTCATCGACCCATGAACGCAACAGACTTCTTACGTTCGTTCGCCCCAAAACCAAGTCACTCTAAATGAGATTTCTATATAGTAGAACGTTCGCTAATTTTTATACAGAAACAAAAGCCACCATCAGTGAAAGGGATTGTAAAATGAGAACAGCGACTTGGGCGGCCGCCAACATCTTGTCACAAAGGTACCTAAACCCTATAGCGTGTGCAGCGTTCATCCAACTTGATACTAAACCAACAACAGTCTAACTTCTACATGGGGCCTCTTACCCATAACCCCATTCGACAAAACGATCGATTTTGCATGCCAGACTGGTAATATATACACAGTACCAGACGATCTCCGCTGCAAATTAATACTCCAGCGATACTGCAATCGAGTCACCCAAGTAATTTACGGTGATCTTCGCGAGCCCCAAGGTGATAGCAACGCGGGTGATCGACCTAGTTTCGCATTAACATGGGAAAGTAACCTCAACGCCCTGAACTACGAGCTCGACGAGATAGAACAACAACATTCCCATATGTTCTCAAGTAACGCCTTCCCTACCCCATTTTCCGTTTTTATAACCTCTCATTCTAACAACTGGTTGAAGTGTACGACCGTATATACGTCTCCGCTGCGCGTCTCTACATGCACTCCATGTATTTCTTCGACTCCTCCCCCACACCAACACGCAAAACCGGCATCCTCCGCGCCTACGCCTCCGCCTTCTCCTTCACCACTCTCATAACCTCACTCGACAGCACCCACAAGCTCTTCTCCTACATGTGCGCGTACCACATCCGCATGTTCCTCGTCGCGACTTGCATCCTTCTAAAAGTGCTAAGGTCGAGTTATAGACATGATATCGATTTCGAGGCAGGGAAGAAGCTGTGTAACGATGCGACGGTGGCCGCGAGTAAGGTTGCGGTGGGCAGTGGGGACTCGACGGGCAAGCTGGCGAAGATGGTCGCGCAGGTTTGGCATAGTGGGGATACGGACGTGCTGGAGGAGCCGCCGGAGTTGTTGGTTAAGTCGAGGTTGGGTGCTAGGTCAGTTTTAGGTTTTCCCAGGTCTGTTTTATCTCAGGTTTGCTGATGCGTGGCAGTATTATTTATGATTTTATCTGGATGTGGCGACAGGAGTTTGGGGGTGTGCCGGAAGCGTATCCTTCCTCGAGATGTAAGTCTAGATTTCTCTTACTAGAAAACCAGTCGCTGATCTGCCAAGCCAAACCTAGCAGCCCACCACCTGAAACCATGATGTTCCAGCCTCTTGACGTCTTCCAAGATGCGTCTTTCGTGGATTTAGATTTTCTCAATGATCCCAACTGGATGGAGGGTCTCGAAGAGCCTACGACGTGATCCGCACTGTCGTGATAAATGATTCGCTTATTGGAGTGGAAATCAGAATCGGCAATAGAGGGATAGTCAGACTTACTTCGCATAGGGAAAATGTAAAACATGCAATTATTTCCTCTTTTCAAATAAGAAGCTTACTTCGAGAATGAAACCATAACTCTAGTGCATAAAGTAGGTTATATCAGACGCAGGAAGACCTGCTATTTGTCCAGCCCTGAATTCTATTACTTGATATATAATTTTACATCATTCTTCTATTTATACATCCTAGTAAATAAACCTTTGGCGCTTCTATTTTTTTACCTCCGTCCTTCCTCTAGTAAATGGTTGAAACTATTGCTAGTTTTACAACTGATTCGATCCGTATTTAAATCCTAATTAATAGCAAAGAAAATGTTTACTTCTAATAAGTAGTCAACTACAATAAAATCCTGTTTAAGTCGTTCGTTCTATTCAATTTTTTCTAAATTGCTAATGAAAAGGCGGGGGTGGGGGCTAGAATTTTAAGAATTTTATATTCAAAACGATCTCATATATAAAACTTGATTAGGACAGCTTTCTTCCCTAAAATATTTGCTTCACCCGACTTTGAGCTAATGTATAGTAGAAACCAGCCAAGCATTATACCCTACCTCCTCTGTATGCCTCGACTTCCGATTGCGATCCATACGACCTAGACGAACCATATCGTCCAGTTGAGTCGACCTCCATTTGAGATCCATACGATGTAGACGAACCATAGCGTCCCGTTGAATCGACTTCCATCAAAGATGGATAGCGTTGAACCTTACAACAGCCTAATCGTTATCATTATTCTACAACATCGGTCTAAGCAAAAGAGACCCAGTCCTGATCCTGGATGCGGCCATCTGCTACTGTAAGCGCGCGCGCAGCTACCGAGGCCTACTTAGGTCAACGGGTAGGCTAGGAAGCTAGATACCAAAACAACCGACCCGAGCGCCTATAGTTCTACCAAAAACAATATTAATCTCTCAGGCCCATCATTATCAAATCGCTACTCAACCCTCGGAATGGCATCCCATATCACTGATGATGATGTGAAAAAGGCTCTGTCGCTCATTGAAAGCGCCAGGATGCCTCACCCTTCTGGCCCGCTCCTTTCATCCTTCATCACCGAAGCCCTTAGCCCTCGACTGGCGGCTTAGTATGTATTGAAGGCATGTTAGTCTAGTCATAGTCAATAGATAGACCTTCTTCCTATTGTGTCTGATTGGAGCTATCTCATCGAAGCCAGTACGTCTCTTAATTTATACCCTTTTCTTTTCTTTTCATGATGGCTGAAAAATATCAAGTTTCAAAATATGGCCGTCCTCCAGCAGTTCCTGATGCAGCCACTCAGGCTGCCATCACTAAACGTGATGGGGGAAAGTGCTGTATTACCGGCAAAGCTGGTCATTTTATGGATCCGCTGGTTGTTGTCCCAATTCTCCCTGTTCCGTCTCGCTGGTTCGAAGACAAGGTATGTTTAGTGATCGAAGACGACCATGACGCGACGAGAAGCTGATACTTGTCATTGAAAGGCCCGAATCTTCAACATGCTCGGTGCTTTTTTTACCCCTCTTATCGCGACTGGTGGCTTGCTTATGCTCAAATGCCTGAGGATATGAGCCCATATCATAATCACTGGCTTGTCCGCAAATCAGCAGCCAACGCCTTCGCAGAAGGACTTGTGAAGTTAGACAGGTTGCAGCCGTCAATGGTCGAAGTGAGTTTACGACTGATACACCACATATACACTTCCATTTATTTATCCCCTTCTATTTTACTAATACCATGGAATAGTATGAGGTTAAACCTATCTTTATTGGAACGGAAGATACAATTGATCTTAACGGTTCTTATCCGTTGCTAGGTGATCATTCTCGACTCGGTATCGAGAAAGTAGATCCACGCTTTATCGGGACTCATGCTCGACTCTGCCCGAGCATCCGTTGGCTCGGCATCAAAAAGCAGATTTCCCGGAACACGAAAGTTCACTCATCAACATCAACAGACCTCGAAAACCAATCAACAGCAGGCCCCCAGACCGACCAAAGAAGCCCTTTTTCTTTTCTCGGCCTACTGAAAGCTGCGTTTCTCGCAGTCTGGCTCATGGTCCCAGATGGAGTGCGGATTGTCACCTACAAGATGTTGCAAAAGGTAGGACATCGCCTTTACGGGAAACCTAACGCCTACGAGCTCGTCCAGAGACTCCCTTTTGGGCTCTACCTTAAATATTCAGGAGATCCAGACGCATTTCGCAACGAGTTCAACGCCCTAAAATTGGTACGCCAGTATAGTTCGGTCCCGGTACCTCGGCCTCTTGACTTGGTCATTGCACCAACAAAATCAGATTATCCATTTTATTCCCCTGATATATATCTTGTCACGTCCCGCGTTCCGGGCATACCTATAGCACGCTGCCAGGACATGCTATCTGACGAAGATGGCGCCGAAATCGTTGCTCAGATGCAAGTTTATCTGGCCCAAATACGAGCCATCCCCAAAGTCGTCAGCCCAGAATATGCCATATGCGACACTTTGGGTGGGGCTTGTAGAGACCCTCGCATCAAAGGTGCAAATCCAGTTGGGCCGTTCTTGGACGAGGCGGCTTTTAGTCAAGTTCTGCGAAACTCGGACGAGCCGAGCCGCAGGGGCCATGAGATCGTATTCACGCATGGGGATCTGAATTCCTGGAATATCTTGGTTGATCGAGTTGTCCGGCCGGATGGGACACGGGGCTGGACGGTGACGGGGATTGTAGACTGGGAGACTTCCGGGTATTACCCAGAATACTGGGACTATACTAAGGCGTTGTTTGAGGGGTTTAGGTATACTGAACGGTGGCGTGACTTTATGCACGATATCTTCAGGGCTTTTGGGGATCTTTCAAAGGAGTTTGAGGTTGAGAAGAGGAGCTGGGAAGAAGGTGATTATATATGAGTATCCTGCGTCGGTAGCCTAAACCCCTGATTGAAAAAGACATGCTTGTCCTCAAGTTCGAATCTGGAGTCTAATCGTTATATTTTCCAAAAGCTGATCCACGTCCCGCTGACACTAACTACTCCTTATCATTCGGCGTCGAATTTACTACATCGCCGATCCTTCACGACTCATATATAACATCTAGAATTACTGCACATGTCATTCTAGATGTGCATTCCAAGTTCATCTAAAATCGAGTTGAAGATATTGTGAAATATTTGGTCTACCACGTGATACATGTTGGAATTCTTTCTTTTGAATCACGTGTTGTTTAATCTGATCTTAGCTTGGCATGGTTTTAGTCAGCGGTTTTCTTTATACGAACCGCGCGCGGTTCAAAGGCTCCGGTGCTTGTTCATCTTCAACACAGCCTAATATATGCGCAGATAAACACTTTCCGAATCGCTAATTCCTAGGGACTCCATACTATCCCTCTCAAAATACTCAACAATGGATGTTCCCTTGATCACTATCTCTCCTTCCGCACCCCACACGCATACGGTTGTGTTCTTACATGGACGCGGAGACACTGCCAAAAACTTTGCTTCATCTCTGCAATACTCAACAGACTCACACAACCGCACGCTACCGGAAATATTCCCTTCCTTTCGCTGGGTATTCCCACAGGCAGAGATACGGCAGTGTGTGGCCTTCCCTGGCGACAAAATCTCGCAGTGGTTCGATATCTGGAACGTGAGCAACTTCTCCGACCATGAGGAGCTACAAGCTACTGGTCTAAAAGAAAGCGTAACCAATATAAGACGCATCCTTCCAAGTGAGGCTACCGTCTTAGGCGGTCAATGGGACCATCTCGTGCTTGCTGGCATCAGCCAAGGCGCTGCGACTAGCGTGCATACGTTACTGAATTTGAGTCTGCCGCCGCTGGTAGACGGTCAGCAGGTGTCACGTAGGCTGGGCGCCTTCCTTGGTTTTTCGTGCAGGATGCCATTCCCTGGGAGATCGCTCGTCGAGACGAGGAAAGTGCTTGCCTTGGAGGGCGTCACGGCTGATGATGAGGTTATACGCAACACCCCTGTGTTGCTTGAACATTGCATCGATGACCCCCTTGTTCTGGTGGGAAACGGCCGCGTCTTACGAGACACGCTGCGGGGATTTGGCGCGCAAGTAATGTGGAAGGAATATCCCAACGGAGGACACTGGTTTAACTCGCCGGTGGGAATAGATGATGCTGCGGAGTTTCTGAACAACTATGTTATTAAGAAAGTAGGTGCTGGGACAAGTCTACCAAGCGAGACCCACGCATTGCCCGAATCGATGGACTTATCCTAGGAAAGTTCTAGAATTGTATTACGTTCTTTTATTTCGTAGGCTTAGTCTAGCATCTAAAGGCTAGGCTATAAGGAAGATGAATGTTTTCAAACGCTAAATTGTTATCCTTCGAATTCATCAATCCTGCAATTTGACTTTTGGGGACACAAAAGACAACCGCGTGTCTTAGTGGAGAGGGGGCCACCAATATTGGGGATCGGATACTCCAATGCTAAGAGCAAGGCCACCGCTGGTGGCTCTCCGCCTCCGCTTACAATATGCAACGCATTTCTGAGTCCAACACGGTCAGAATCGTCTATTCGAGACAATAGATTCTGTCCAATTTCCTCTTTACCGCATCTGAGAGCATCATGAAGTGGCGAGTCGCTGCAGACACCCCTCGTCCATATTTAAGCGCCATGGGAAATAAGCTCTTCGACCACGAGACCATGGCTATTCCAACTGGCTAGATAGAGCGTAGTACGCTTATTATGGTTCTCTCTAACAATATCGATACCCTTGAGAGTCGATAAAGCCTAGACGGATTTCAAATGTCCGTACCCAGCCGCGCGTTGGAGAAGTCCTTGTTCCTTCACGGCATCAGGTGCTCTCTGTTCCAACAAAAGCTCAATAGCTTCCTTGAATCCATTCCAAGCAGTCCAGTCCATTGCATTGCAGTCATATTATACTTGGTTCTGTCGAGAATGTCTTTTTTCCATGTCTCAGCGGCTCCTTGCTCGAGTTCTTCGTTTTCGGATATAACGGAAGCACCTTCCGCCACAAATGCTTTCAATTTGCGAGCTTGCATGAGGAGCTTGACAGTTACCGAAGTGTTTAGACTCGACAGCAGCAAATCAAGGAAGAGTTTGATGAATTCTGTAAAGAAACCATTGGAGCGCCATGGGTGAGCAAGACTTCAACGATGCCAGCGTGCCCAAGCTTGCTTGCCTCCACAAGTGCGTTGTAGTCTTCTTCATTTACAACTGAGATATTAGGTTGCTCCTTCAGAAAAAGTCACAGTATGCTCACAAATCCAAGTTGCGAAGCGTCAGTAACGATATTTACGGATTCTACATCGCCCTCAGTAGAGTCGAGATTGAACTCATACTTAAGTAGCAGTGTGGCTACTTCTGATTGTCCGTTGCGAACCGCCTCGCAAAGTATCACAGAGCCCAGCATATCCCTGGTCTCCTTGATCTTGGGCCACTAGTTGACCAAGTTCTGAAGAACACTGATGTTTCCAGTTCTCACACATGATACCCAAGGTAGCTTAAAATGCCTCATCTGATACTTCCAATGGCCAACAACGCTCTACGATTGCCCTCTTTACGCTCTATCGCGAACGTGACGCTGTTATGCAAGGACTTGAATCACTTGCCGCGCTCGCGCTGGTGCAAATACCAACGGAAGATGATCAGCGAGCATGGCATACCGGTCGCGTTAGTGCCATGAACAGTCGCATCCCGTTAGCCATAAACCACCATAGGTTTGCGACGGTCAAACCCCGTAATCTTTTCGCATTGTATTTTGCCCATATTCTTGATGCGCGGCTGGAACTCTTCCTCAGCCCCACCCTCTTCAATTCGCATTCCAACTTGGTTGTATTCCTCTTGGAGGATCAATTCGTCAGCCATTTTGAATTTTGCATTGACGTGCAAGACTTGTCCAAGAACTTGAAGGATATGGTGATGGGGAGGAAGGAAATATATTCCATTATTCGGTCTTTACGGCCGAACTTGCCCTCTATCCAATACCCTTTGCAGGTTGTGCATTGGAGTGCAGCCGAGTACAACTTCCTGTCAACAAAGTAACTATATAGCGGCTCACATGCTTCTCTCTCTAGTGAGCTGCGCCTGAGCCCTCATGCATATAGCCACTCTGGTACAGAATGGCTCAGATGGACTGTCTTGCAGCCCGTAGTAAAGCTGAAAACTCCAATGGGACTTGCACCCCAAGAGCCGTAGGATACATAGAGAGGATGTTTGAGGCCATGTTGTAATCCACGATATATTAAATGGATACCCTGGCCCGGCAGGGTATTTGTTGGGAGCCTCGCTGACTGACAATCGAGAAGTAGTGCTACGATTGGTCATTGTCGACAATTCTATCAACTACCGCGTGTACCGCATATATCTGCAGCGCCCAGATCATATGATGCTTTTGGATCATGAGTTCGAGAGCCGCGTGCGCGTGCCACCATGTTCTCATATACAGTCTGCCGTGTGCCCCAGAGGCCGACTGTTTGAACCCCAATACTACCTTGGATGAAGGGGAATGAGGAACGGTAAACCTGGTGGTTTTCGTCAGGTAACTCTTATCTCTTTCTTATCCTCAACATGAAGAACAGAGAAAGCTTTCGTGACTAAACTTCTAGCTGACCTGAAGCGTGCAGATTTGTGAAACAGGTTATCGATCATGGCTTTAAGGTTAACTGGCTAGCGCGGCTGACTAATCACTCACAATCCTGCCCTATCTCCTCTCCTCTCCTGGCTGGACATGTAAGAAACTGCACCACCATATTGCAATATATGAAGCTTTATGAAGGTACTTGGTAGTATCTACGATATTCTCTATACAATATATTAAGGTTGTCGAGCCTGAACTTGTCTAAACTAACATGAAGCTTACGTGCAGATTAGCTAATATATGTCCTCTTACATCAGCCTCGTGCTACCCTCCCAGTTTCCTTCTCACCTTACCCCTCTCTCTTCCCCTTCACCTTCAACTGCTACAGCTACACTTCTTTTCTTTTGATATTCTAGCACAAATTAGAAGCCTACCAGAAAGCCGCCAACATCACCATAGAGCTGTTTTTGGCCTCAGATAACGCCAACAATATGTCCGACTTCGAACGAAAGATGCGCCACGAGCGCAAGTTCCACGACATCGAGTCTAACTTACCCAAGATCAGAGCCGACCCTGCCTCCGACAAACGTCCAACCCTCACCAACGATCTCTTCTCACACCTCGGGCACTGGAACCCCTTCCCCCAGCAAATAACCGCGAACGACACCGTATGGCTGCTCGACAACACCGCGTATCGAAGCCCCAAGACCAACGAGTGGCAGGCGGAGTTTGTGGCTGCTGTCTTTGACCAAAACTCGGGCGTGGAAATAAGTACTGTCGTGGCAGATGTGGCGGAGAAAATAGGGATCGGAAAAGGGGATGCGGCGGAGGCTACGATCCAGGAACGGTTGATGCCATTTGTGCAGAGCGTACTGCCGGGAAGAGTTGTCAATGCAGAGTTTGCGCAGAAGGAAGTGCTGAAATTGGGACCGGGCGGGCGGAATGGCATCAGTAGCGATATCAAATCTATTCCGGGGTTTGTTAGTGGAAGCGTTGTCTCGACAGTGGCAAGAGTACCGCAGGGCGCGAATGGAATATTGGAGGGGAAGACATTCTTTGCAGAGCCAGAAGGATGGGGTCTTATATCTGGTAAGGCTGGTCCTTCACATTCAACGTCATTCAGCTAATCAGGTAAAGATATCGACGATACTATTAAGGTTACTCAAACTAGCGACCCTATTGGTATTCTACGCTCCACATTTGTTTCCGAAGCGACCCCTGTACAGGGTATGCCAGAACTCTACACCTATATCCAAAGCCTCATCACAAAAACTGCCCCATTCTTCTACCTCTCCGCCTCGCCCTACAACCTATACTACTTCCTCAGCCAATTCCGTCAAAAGTTCTACCCTCAAGGAACCATGATCCTACGAGATGCCAGCTGGATGAATTTGTCCGGTTTACTCACGAATCTCACACTTGGCACCCAAGAATACAAAGTCGATCGGATGGTCAAGATCAATTCATGGGTCCCACGTCGCAGAATGATTTGCATTGGAGACTCCACTCAATCCGACCCTGAAGCCTACGGAGAAATGTAAGTCTTTTCTTTGTTTTATCCTCGGACACTAATTGCGATTCGCGTTAGATTCCACAAATTCCCAGGCTGGGTACACTTGATTCTCATCCGCAAAGTCACAGACATCGCAGCTATTGGTCTTGAAGAGAAGAACGAGCCGAAACGGTTCGAGAAAGCCTTTGATGGTGTTCCAAATAGCGTCTGGCACGTTTTTGAGAGTCCTGAAGAGTGTTATAAGATCATCAGTGATGTCATAGGGAATAACAGCTAAGTCGGGGTATGATACCCAAATTGCACAGTCAACGCTGTGCTGAATGAATCAAGCTATTCGTCTCACTCAATCTGAAATGTAATGTCTTTCATGCCGAGTTAGGCTAAAACACCGGCAAGTGGGGGCTGGCTAGTAGAGCTTACTTCTCGTTTTCGACAGGAGGACGTAGAAAACAATAGCTAGCTGTTAGCTATCCCATGCTCCTGTGGTTTAATTATCACTTCTACCGTACCCAAAACACCTAAATTTTTCTACTAAATGTTTTCCTCACTCCTATTGCGCAACATGAAGTAATATCAAAGGGATTCATCTCTATATTGAGGCCGAAGTACCACTCTAAGGTTTAAGCAAAATCTCCAGTTTTCCAAGTCCAGTGCGTCAACTATCTTCTTTTGTCACGGGACTACTCGCCCCAAATATTTTTCTCTGATTCATAATCGTAGTTGCCATCCACGCCGGAGTCGATTAACAAGGACTGCAAAGTGGCAACAGGAACACTTTGGTAGAAGTCCCATGGAAACTCGCCCACCTCTTCAAGAACATACTTTGCCATTTCATCACCCAACGTGACAGTGCTTGGGATTACATCTCCCGATCTGGCCAGCTTGCGGCTGTCCTCGGTGTGCTTGTAGGGGTGCTTGAGTCCAGAGGGAAAATCTCAGTCGGATGTCCAAGTCCATTGACAGCGACCCCTAAGCAAGAATGTCTCCAGCTTCAATGTCTGGTTCCTGCTTAGTTCCCACAATGTGAGGAAGAAATCTGGCCACTGGTTGCCGCGAAATACACATCTGTTTAGGCCGAAGTTCTTGAGGGTGTTGCTGTTTCTCTCGATCATGTTGAGCAAAGACTTGGCATCGATCAAGAGCTCGGTCAAGTAAAGCGTGTGCAAATGTGGCCAGACTTTCCTGCCAAGGTATTCTTCCAGCGAAGAGCTGTTCCATGCTAACTATTCAATGTTCGCCCGCGCTAGATGAGATCGGTCTCTTGCGTTTTCTTGGGTTGGGTACTCGAAAGTCAATCGAATAGCGCGTAGCTCTTGTGCGCCTTCGAAAACGCGTGCCAGAAGCCCTTGTTTGACAACCGCTTTCGGATCGGGAGTTTCGTCGGGACTTAGAGTCCTTAACTTGGCAGTTTCCTTCCATGGAGCGGCATCATCCTCATGGTTGATCTTGAGATTGACAGTCTCGAGCCGACTGAACGTGTAAGCAACGTGGGTAACGCTTTCGGAACACAGAGATTAAGCATTGCTAAAGGAAGGGATTAGATCGTCTGATCGTCACCTCCTTGCATTCCTTCTGAAAAATACTAAAGAAAGGAATGCACACCTTGATCCCGTGAAACAGCCTTATTCTTTTGGTTTTGTGTGCTGGAGATGCTTAGATATTATCAAGCGTCTATGTAGTAGATTCTTATTATTATTATTTCGAAAAGAAGCGAGCTGGGTAGAATACGTACTCCATGTCACCCCTGTCCCTCCTAAGCTAATGCTCAAACACCCGGGTTGTGCCGCCCCTTGAAATCCTTCCAGAACACGTTCTTAAGCACAGCCTTGGTGATAAGGATAGGTGATACACATGGCCCAAATAAATCATTCCTTCCTGTTTTGCGACAATTCGTAGTAACTATCCTCGGAGAGGCTGAGGGTTTATTGCACATTTTTGATCACGATTTATTCCCTCGAGAGTCTTAAAATAGTCATGAGTATGAGTAAGTTTCTAGAATGTCCCCCCCCCCCCTTCCCCCCCCTTCATCGTGACTCCGCCGCTTGAAGGAAATTGATTCGTGAGGCCTCTAGAGTATCACTTCCAAGGCTACACCGCCTATTAGTGAGAGTCTGTTTAGCTGAAGAGAAGACCTTACAAGACTGTCAAAACACCCTTACGCCTTGCCTCATCCTTACAAATCAGGGCTGTCGTCCTCAACAATCTCTTCTGGTGGTATGATCCCTCCAAACTCTTCGATATACTCGGTAGAGACAGAACGAATTCCTCTTGCCAATCCCTGTAGTCTGTTCCACAAACTGGTTCTTCGTTCCACCGCCTCCCTCATTGCGTCAAGGTTCTCTGACTTAACCCTTCTAACCGTTTTGAATTTGTCTAAGTACAAAGTAACCTCTGTCCCTTTGATTAGCTCCTTCGCCTTCTCAGCCTCCTGTCTCCTTGCCATCCCAGCAATGATGGACTTAGTAATCGCCTTGTCAAACTTAGCGTCATCAGAACCGCTAGTCTTTAATTTGGTGCGATATTCGATAAGATTCTGGGAGGGCACCCATGCCATTGGATTGTCAAGGTCTTCTGCATCAAAGATAAACCATTGATCAATTAACGTCCTGAGTAAAGACGTTAAGATCGCCCCTGACATGTTTTCTGAACCGCTGATTGTCTTTGGAATATCGCAAAGATCTTTATATAACACGGTTATTAGAAGAGGATAGTGCCCCTTCTTAACCATGCCTATAATGTCTGTATGAAAGAGGCTATTCCGGACGGCATATTGATGGATACACTCCAACATTTCCTTCAGCTGGAAGCTTATTCCATCACACGCCTGGGATATTGCCATATGAGTCGGACATTGTGTATGGGTATTTCCACCTGTCAAGACCTTTTCGTATGCTTCCTTTTCATTTTGAAGGGTAGCATCGATGTCGGTCCAGTATTTGTTGACCAAAGCCTTCCATCCCGAAACCTCTCTCTTGATAGCGTCAGCTTTCATCCTAGTGCAAATATCGCCAAGAATGTCTCCATATCTGGCATAGAATCCGAATTTCTGTAGGCGTAGTAAAGCCTCCTGGAGCTCATCGGCGTTTTCCGTCTTGGTGTACGCTAAAGCTTTGATGTACTGCACAGATTGTTCGTAGCTATGAATTTGAGCTGCAAGCTCTTCCTGGATCATTATGATATCCGCTTTCTCTACATCTGTATGGTCCTCCTCTGCATCCAGACTAAGCCATCTGGCACAGGTCTCCTTATAGAATCGTAACGCTTGTAGACCCAACGGTGAAAAACAACGAGTAGTGCTTTGTATACTGATTTCCGCGTACCGTAGTCCCTTTCTGATTCTACGGGCATTGTAGTCGTGTGTGTCCTTTCCGGGCTTAGGACATTCCACGATTTCATCAAAGGTTTCGGGGTATTCGTCGCCAAGGAGGGTTTTTGTCGTTGCTCGCAATCGTTTTCGAATTATTAGAGGGGGGGGGAGATGGGATCGAAAGGCGAGACGAGGCAGACATCTTTATGTATAGTTGGAGTACGATGTGTATATTCTGGTTTGGTTGTGCGTAGTGATAAAGCAAAATCAATCAAGTTACAGTGTAGCTTGGGTTACTATTTTAGCAGCGACGATGCAACTAATTAATTACCTAGTGTTAAACCGTGATTTTTTTGGCGAGGACCCCTTTAAATCTCTTCTAGTGTTTATTCGTAAATCTAAGCCAAGATTCACGAGTAGACTATATTTACAAGTGGACTAGCTTATTTATGAATTATAATTTAGTGTCTTCCAGGCCATCCAAAGAAAATTAGGTAAGCGAAGGAGACATCACTCTTCGTGTTGGTATCACAAGGTAATCACTTTACTACACGTGTAGGTCCGTATTTGATGGTACTGGTGGTTTCATTGGTTGTTGGTTCATTTTCTAGTTAAAGTGGTAGTTGCAATGCGAAGAGGTTATCCCCATTGCTGAGTCAGCTAGCCCAAGTCACATAACCAGAAAGCCTCTAAGCATATTCCCCATACACTTCGCTTTGGTCATAATATTATGAATGATTTGGATTCTCTTACTCTGTTTGCTGTTCCGATTTCCCAACCAACCGGGCGGGTGATCATGCACCAAGTTTGCGCAAACTGCAAGACATCGAAGAACAATACCTTATTAGGCAGGCAATAAACTGATCTCTTTAATCTTATCAATCTATCTTAAACCCATCCTGTTTGAAAAGCTAGTCGCGAATTGAGTTGATTTGAAGTTACCCAGTCTCCACATCAGAAGAAAGAGGAGAGGTTAGAAATTCCCTAGTCGGGCCTGGCGGCCTTGAAACGCTCGCTTACGTCGCTACCCCCTTGTGGGTTTCAACGATGATTGGGTGTGTCAGGGGTAGGAGCAGGGCCTTAGCGATACCTGGAACGTGTTCTGTGAGAGAACTGGGGTCGTTGGGAGTGAGTTGTGCGGGAGGATAAGGATTCGTCGATGAAATCGGAGGGTATCATGCGTTGTAACGCTCCCCGCAAAGGGCAGGGGCCTTGTTGCGTCTTTACGCACGCGATAAGGTGATGTTCGTCTGTTCATCGGATATTGGGGGGAGGGGAGGGGAGGCTACTTGGGCTGTGCCAAGGATTTCAAACAATCCCACCAACCTTGCTACATTGCCTGCTTGCCTATAGAGTCGATTTTAGGGGTTGATCCGAGCTGTGATTGAGGTGCAGGTTGGGTTGTGTGGAAACAGCACAGTTGCGATGAAGTACTTTAAGGTCGCATCGAGCCACACAATTAACCACTCTCTCTACCGCACTTCTACTTCAGCCTTTTTCCTACCCATCTCTCGACGAGAAATCTCTCTTTCTACAATTAGTCACTCCTTCAAATTTACTTCTTTACCAAAGCTGGAACTTGGTCTTTTTTCACTGTTTTATTACAATCAATAACCATATCAGTAAAGCATTCCCTCCTTGAACTCAACACATCAGCCACCATGCATTTCCTCAGCACTCTCACCACAGTCTCCCTCCTCGCACTCAGCGCATCCGCACTCCCCACAATCCAATCCACAAACGGGATAGCTGTGCGCGCCTCCCCCTCTGCCGTGAAGAGCAACACCACCACAGCCGCCGGCGCCGTCTCGCCCACGCTTGTCCCAGTCTTCAGCATCAAGACCGGGTCCTTGAAGGGCCTTAATGGTGTCGCGATCCCGGCAGTCTGCCCCCCGTCTCGCGCAGACTTCATTGCGAAGCTCAACACCAATGTAGCGGCGGGCAATGTGCTGGGGACGCCGATTACGTTCAATACAAATGCGGCGGTGCAGGATACGACTACGAATAAGAATCGCGCGACGGCGATGCTGATCACGCTGCAGAACTTCACGGGCAAGAAGGGCGTTGGGTGTCCGGCGGCTAGTACGCCGGAGCTGTTGACGCAGCAGAAGACGGGGGTGGTTAGTGCGACGAGTGCTACTGTTTAGTGTGGAGGGAATCGGAATGGGATGGGATGGGATGGGATGGGATTCGGAGTTTGGTGGGATTTAGGGAGGATGGGTGATTTGGGCTTGTTTTAATGAGGGCGCACTGGGATTTGGAATGAGATGCTGGGCATTGGATTTAGATGGCAAAGCCAGGCGTTTTGTGTACTTGAAAGGGTTTGGCAAAAGGGAATTGTGTATCAGAGACAGGTAACCAAATGGGAAATACGATAACATCAAGTGTTTATTGTAAGTTTGTTCAGCGGGGCAAACAGTCTGTGCTGCATTATCCATAGATCTACTCGAGATCATCATATCAGTCCAGCAAGACATTGTTCGGACGATGGCGAATTCGTAGATCAAGGTAAGGTGGGGTGGCGTGAGTCGAGGGGTTCACTCGCTTAGCCCCTGATGCGCGACGGGGTTTGGGGTCCCAAAACATGCCGCACGGCCAAATGGTTTCAAGAAAATATCCGGTCTAGCAAAGAAAAAACAAAACAAGTCGATCGGAGGGTTTCAATTCGATACGGAGAAGGTTATTTGAGGTGTTGAGCGAAGCCTCGAAGGAATGTAAGAGGACATTTTGAAACCGGCAAAGAAATTAGTGATGCTATTCTTGAGCAAAGAAACATGAGGAAGAGTGTAGACTGGAATCATTTTGGAGATAATTGGTACAATCAAAGAATACCGATGTTCCGATGAAAACAGGGCATGTGGATTCTGAATTCGTTGTCTCACATCCCTGGACTCTCAGAGCCGTGAAGAGGTTAAATACAGTACATATCTTGAGACTTTCTGATGACGTGTACATGGTGTTCTCATAAATACTATAATTTTCCACTTAAAACTAGGATGTAACTAGAATAATAGAGGGTTTCTATTGGCTGAAAACCCCCCTAGATAGATTATTTGACTTGTTTGGTGATCAAACTGCTAAAAACCCCCACTTTCTACTAGAAAAAGGGTGTTTCAGGTAGCGGGACTCCATACAAGCCTTATAAAAGCATATTCTATAGAAAGTTGCAGTATTTATGATAATACCCTATACAACGTCGGGGACTACGTACGCCTTGCTACTTCTCACCAGTAATTTTCTTTGAAACAAAGTATTCTGAGAAAAACACACTGATTTCCAAAAAGCTACAAGTAAAGGCCCGAGTGACAGGGGAATTTATAGACATCTAATCATACGTAGATGGATTGATCACGTGATAAATCCGAAGGAAAGAAGCCGAGGATCGATATGAGATAAATCTACGAAGTATACTGGTTGAAGATAGGGTAAAACACAAATTGCCAGGCTAAATAGAGACTAGGTAGAGATCTGGACAAAAAAACAGAAAAGTTCAATATGCGGGAAGCCCATCTGAGCATACGAAATTGAGAACAAGACAACAATTGATGTGCCAGCCAGGTATGAGAAACTATAAGAATGGCCATATTGACTTGGAAGGTTGTGAATTGTAGGAATAACAAGAAAGAAGTTGGGATGGCATAGCTCGGTTTAGAAGCGTCCAAGGGTACGCTCGTTCTGAAATTGAGCCTGGCCCTAGGTTTACCACTCAAACTCATCTTAGAGCCGGTTCACACGACTTGGGAATAGCTACATGTTTCGATCTCGGATCTCAGGAGGTTAGATTTTTTTTTCTCAAAGTAAAGAGTAGGGAAGAATGTATGTGTCTGCCTCGCGCGGGATCAAGGCATCAATGCAAGGATCACCTTACCTACCTATTTTAGGTACCATCTCGATCTTCAACACGCACGGGGAAGCAAGCAGCTGACAACGCAGAGCGCAAAAGAGGCGAAGGATTATTAAACAAATAGCAGATGAGCATGCGCAGAATTATCTATGTAAATATTGTGACTGTGGGATAATTATAAATATAGATATTTACCGTAAAAGACGTAACATGTGCATCATAGAATAAAAGCGGGGGGTGAAGCTACTCGTACTGATAATTCACCGTCGCTTCAATTACACGTCCACCTGTTCCGCTTCTGCTTTCTGATCGCGTAAATCTAGAGGGCACTTGTTGTCTCCATCTCCTTCTCTGAAAGCTAGACATTTGTACAAAATCAACTTTGGGCGTCTTGGATCCACATATGACTTTCGAAATATAACTCGTAGCTCCACCAGCTCCTCCAGCTCCTCCGCCTCTTCGCTCTACTCCGTACGCCCCAACGACCCTGGTCGACCGGGCGGAAGCTGTTTGCCAACCAACAACCTCCCCCCACCAAAGACCTTGATTCACTCGACCTGCGTACTTGAAGTACCCGTCTTTATATCTGCGAGGCCCCGTTCATGAAGTCCACGTCGCAGAACATCCACTGCGCTTCCTGCCGGGAGTTGCACCTACTGCAAGGGCACTATGGTGAAGGCAGATCTTACACGAGATTATTATGGTGACCTTGAGTTGCCACCCGGGGCTGATGCACTGGAGATCAAGAAGCAGTTCAAGAAGCTTGGTACGGCTTGTTCACTTCTCGGGACATCCTGCACTCTTAGCTGACCTCGGTGTGCTACAGCTCTTACCTATCATCCGGATCGAAATCCTGGACGAGAAAGCGAAGTCGTAGCAAAATTCCAAAAGATACAGTCCGCTCACGAAGTCCTCAGCGAACCAAGCGAGAAGGCGAAGTACGATGCCAATAGGATTAGAACAACCTACAAGGCATCTTATTCTGGCGGTACTGCATCTGGAGTGCGAGGGAATCCCTGGTCAAATGCGGGATCACAATGGGCACCACCTCCGAAGGCCCCAACTGCTCGGAATAGAGCTCCACCTCCACCACCGTCGGCCGGCGCTCGAAGATACGACAAGTTCGATGCGCCCAAAACATCATCTTCACAATACGCATACGAAGGCGCAGAGGCGAGGAAAGGAACATATGAGGCGTGGGAACACATGAAAGGCCACACCGCGAAACCAAGCCAGACTAGAACAGCTCCCAAACCTCCACCCCGCGAGCCACCTAGGCCTGCAAAAGATTACAGAAAACCACCTCCGAAGCCCGCCTATGAAGAATACCGAGATTCAACTTCGGATACGAGTCCACATCGCAGAAGTGCGAGCACAGGTGCATCAGCGAGGAAAGGCTTTATGCCAAATACGCCGGGGGGAGATGAACCTGCTGCACCAAGAGGGGCATACTTCACGACGCGTGCGCCACCACCACAAGTGCCTCCGCGTAATCCTCCGCCGGTAAATCCAGCGAATATCGGTGCGGATCCGCTACGCCAATTCAGAGATATTGAAGGTGATGACAAGGTTCCAAATCTGGAGAAACGCTACACACCTTACGCTACTCATGGGGGGGAAAAGTTGAACCCGTTCGAGAGTGCTAATCTTAACAGATCAAAAAGTACCAAGGAACCGTCCATCAAAGGGAAGAATGTTCCAAGAACTGGCTCAGATCCGAACTTAGCCTCGCCCCGTCGGCCACGCTCATTTGCTGCTGATAGCACGAGACCGAGAACTTCGGCAGCTTATCAAACCCCAACTGTCGACATTGATAGTGATAGTTCTGATGATGTAACCGGACCTCACATGAATGGGCATGCATTTGGTAAATCCCGAGCTTCTATGCGACGAAGCAATAGCACTGCTTTTCCACGAGCGCAGCCAGATCCTAATGCCGCCGAGGCTTCCCCCAATTCACGTAAGCCCAAAAGCAAACTCACACGATTCCAGCAGTGGACGAAGGAAAATCCTGGTAAACAGCCGGATGTTGACTCGTGGATTCCAGATGGACCTCCTCTCCGCTCAGAACAGCCAAGCACCCAATCAGACAAAGACAAAATGTATGCCTCATCCGACTTCCCTTTCTTCGGCAAACAGCGTACATCCAGTCATCCAGCCAAACTCCCGACAGTATCGGAGAAGAACTCAGCGAAGCATCCTAAAGTTGCATCAAGACAGACCTCTTTTGCATTCGACTTTGAAAAGTTCCCCAATCTTTTCCCGACTGGAGATGGGGAACACGCGACACCTAGTGGGGCCGCAAGTGAGCCGCATACTCTGAATCCTTTTGAAGGTCTCCAGCGTAACCTTGTCGACCAACTTCTATCCAACAAGAGCAACAGCTCCTCGCGTCAGAATTCTGGTGATAGTTGCGCACAGGATGGGTCTCCGGTTGCCTCTCGGAATGGAAAGCATGCCATCAATGGCAATCGCTGTAGTCCGTCTAATCAGTGGCAAAACTACAGAGATCCATTTGAGACCGCAGGCCCGTCCAAGAAATCCAAACCCCTTGATTATTTGCATTCAGTACATTTGCAACCAACTAGCAAGACGCGTGGTTTTTATTCAGATATAGCGCGCAAGAATACCAATGCTAACCACTTGCGCCAACCTTCTAGATTTACTTTCCCTGTTGACAATGATACCTTTCAACGAACACAACCAACTCAAAATGGCTTTACTAGCAACAGTGCCGAGAACATCAGTACCAAGTTCGCGGCTGAGGATTGGGCTGGCACGTTTGAGGCTGGCACGAATGTCTTCAAGCTAGACCCAAAAGTTGTAGGCCCTCAACCTCGGGGTCGTGCTCAATCTGCCAGTCGATCTAGGGGACGTTCGCCTATCAAAGTATCAACTGCACCAAATTTCGCAGCACCTGCAGAGGAAGCATCAACCGAGTCACCTGGAGGTACCAAATTCTCTGCTGAACAATGGTCGCAATACTTCAAGCCTGGAAAGCCTGGTCTCTTTGCCCCTACGCCCGGTGCTCCTCGCCCAGCAACTAAAAAGGGGCGTGGGTCTGTCGCACGACCAACGATGGGAGGGAAGGCTGCTGTTGTTGATGACAGCGAAACACCTGATGAGAAGCCTCTCTTTGATGCTAAGCCGGCTGGTCCTTCAACACCTTTTCCGCCTAGCCCAGATGCAATGGATGTCGACACACCACCAATCACAAACACTGTTCCTCAATTCGCAGAGAGACCGAGCACCAATAAGGATAATCTGAAGCGACCAGCTGGCTCATCCCAACCACAATCTCCTACTGACACAGAGGGTCTGAAAGTAAACTTCGACGACATGAAAATCCAAGATCTTATCTCATCACTCAACCTCCCCTCATCCCCCACCGCACCAGCCGCCCCGCAGATCCCATCCCACTATGAGCGACCCGGCCGCATAGCATTCTCTACATTCAAGACCAACTTCGCCAAATATATGAAAGAGTGGGATGTCTTCAACAACCAATTTATGCTACACCTGGTAGCCCGCAAAAACCAAGTCGATGCCCTCGGCGCCAGAAGATGGGAAGATGAGGACGGCGTTGAGTTTTATAGACGGGGACTGAGGGAAGATGATGTGGTGTTGAAGCATTGGCAGGATGCGCGGGAGGTGCATGAGAAGGCTATCAAGGAATTTGTTGTTGTGAGCGAGCGGATAAAGACACGGGAGGATATGGCTGCTACGCCAAGTCCAAGGAAGAAGACACATTAACTTATTCATCGTAAGGACGAATGTTGTATATCACAGAGGAAGTATATGAATATCACGGGAGACGGAGAGCGGCATATGACAGGAGGAAAGCTCTCATTTTCATTTTTGCCATTTTTCTGTGGATTGATTCATTGGTTTGGAATGGCTGATACCCTCTACATGGCGAGCGACATAAGTGGATTGGAGCGGACTGGGTTCGGTTGCTGTATGATATGATTCGGGCCAAGCGAGCAAGCGTCGGCGTTACTTGGTAATTGGATGCTAGTAGCATACATTGCTAGTATTATAGATGAAATACAAACATCTTTGAGACATGGCTCTAGTGAGTGTGGGAATTTTATGTGAGGTTTAAGTTCTCGCGAGGCCGGATAGGGGTCTAGAGGGGTAAAATAGAGTACTGTATCAATCTAAGCTCCGTGGCTGCCTTTACCTTTTGCCTTTGCTTTTCAGTACCTTATTTGCACATCATATCGCGTTGATGCACAGATAAGCATTCTCTCTATATGACAGTTGTGTTTCCAACCCCACGCATTCTTTATCAGCACTCATCACGTCTTCATTTCCCCAAAGCACGTCATCCCATCACCACTCCTGATCCTACAGTAGTATTCATTATCATCCCCAACATCAACCATCCCCATAAACCTTTTACTGAATAAAGTAACCCACCAGCAACCAACTCAGCAAATCAGCAAGATGCCAACAGCCCAGCCCCCGCCCCTCAACGTAGCCATCATCGGCGGCGGCCCCGGCGGTCTCGGCGCCGCCATCGCCCTCTCAGCACTCCCGCACATCTCTGTAACGCTGTACGAGCAAGCGCGCGAGTTGCGGGAGATTGGCGCGGGGATCCGCATTGGCGCTAATTGCTGGACTGTGCTGGGGTTGCTAGGTGCGGAGGATGGTGTGAAGGGGCATGTGGAAGAGAGGGTGCTGCAGAGGAATGGGCTGAGTGGGGAGTTGCTTGCGGAGAAGAATTTGGATGGTGCGTTGAGTGGTGGAGGGAGCGTGAAGGAGAGGAGCGGGGTTGAGCCGCAGAGGGTGAGGAGGACGAGGTTGCAGAGTGCGTTGGTGGGTAAGGTGGGGGAGGGGATTATTAAGTTGGGGAGGAAGTTGGTAAGGATGGAGAAAGTGGCGGGCGGCAAGGGGGGTTCGGTTGTGGTTTGAGGATGGGGGGACGGAGGTGGCTGATTTGGTGGTTGGTGGGGATGGGATACGCTCTGTTCGTTTTTCCTCCTCTTTTTTCTGTTTCTCGCAGGTGATGATACTGTGTCTATGTGTGCTGACGAGGTATGAATGTGGTAGGTTGTGAGAGAGCACGTGTTTCGAGACCACAGCATCAAGTTCACAGGCACGACTATCTTCCGCACGCTCATCCCCGCCTCATCCGTATCCCATATCCCTGATATGACGCCCGCCACAACTTGGTGGCATGGTCCTACGGGGCACATGTACAGCTCTCTCGTCGATGACCCATCGGAATTAAGGCCGGAGGAGCAGATGTTTGAGATTGCTGCGAGAGATGTGTGTGACCCGGCCACTGTGACGGGGAAGAGGTTTAGTTGGGGTGTCCCAGCTACTAAAGAACGTGTGGAGAGCTTTTTTACCGTAGGCCGAATTTCTTTTCTGTCTACCTGACTCTTATGTGAAATCCGAAAATTAAGAGTCAAGTTTCGAAGATAAGATTTAGTCGAGTTTAGCTGATATGTATGTGTGTTGCAGGACTATGATCCGAGGGTGAGAGAAACGTTGGCCATAGTCCCAGAGGGGCAGTGGAAAGAGTTCTCTGCGTTCGCGGGGCCGAGACTCGAGAAGTTGGTTGCGTGGGAGGGACGTGTCGTGCTGATTGGTGATGCGAGCCATCCTTTATCTGGTACAGTACTCCACTTCTCACCTGCCTGAAAGTTCCCTCCCCTTTAGATACCTCCTGGAAGCTGATGCATCGGTCCCTACCTTATAGGCGCGTTTGGTTCAGGCGCCGCGTTTGCTTTGGAGGACGGCTGGATTCTGGCTCGAGCTATTGAGTATGCGCGTGGAGACTTGCAGGCGGCGCTGGATATCTTTGATGAGATTCGGAGTCCTTATTATTATAAAATGTGGGTTCTTTCCATCCATCCTCCCTACCTTTTGTTCGGAATGCTGCTTGCAAGGCTTGCTATTCACCTGACTTAATCTGACTTGGATAGGTATCAATATCTCGACCAGATAAAGGCCAGTATGCAGAACGCTAAAGCCGCGAATCCGACTCAGAGCTTCGAGGAGAGTTTGGAAGCGAGGGTGAATGCTTTTGGTGGGGAGGATCGGCTGTCTTGGATATATGGCAATGATATCAAGGATGTATGGAGGAAATGGGTAGACGGGAAAATAGCAGCAAAAAGTGTGAAGTAGTGGCACACTGTCGCAGTAAACACAAATACAGTAAGAAAACTCTTGCTGAACGGGAATCCTGAAAGACGCAGGTAGGACATACAAGCGGTCTACTTTTTAATTTCATCCGGACCTACATTTCTTTTCACGCTCCCCACCAATCCTCTTGCACTATAATCAACCTTCCCTCTCAAAAAAGTATACCTCGGCCAGTTCGCGAACAACAAATCCTAAAACGGCGTACAAGCAACCGCGTGATGCTCAGTCTAAGCAGCGTCATCTCTTCCCGGGCATACCAAATACCAAATGCTAACATCAGCTGACATAAACACCAGCACAACCGTCCCCTTCTTTTGATAGCCAGCCCAAACACGCGCGCATATATAGTCTTCTACACCTGCATCTTTGACACTCCCACAGCGAGGTTTTGGGCTCATATCCCGATCCAGACAGGGGAGAAGGAAAGAGGGGAAGGAAGAAGAACGGTCTTTTCCTCAGTTGGATCTCCACAGTCTCTGTCACTAGAAGTAGAGGCATACCGAGTTTCTCTTTGATGACCAGATGTGTCTGCCCCGATACATTGGGATTAATAGGATCATATACGTGTTTTATCAAAATATTCGCAAAATCATAGCGGTCGCACCAGGTCGGTTCTGCTTCCATTTGGGAAATCCCTGGCTTTCAATTCGCAGAAGTCTAGATAATGTGACCGTCATCGTCAAAGATACTCTGTGAGCTTAGCAATATGTCCTTGGATCCAAGACTTGTCAAAGGCGTTTGGGATATTCTTGAGTGCGAATATTGGACTAGTCAGGGCAAAAGAGGCCCCCAGATTGATACTACTGGTGGTGATACCAGCCAGCATTTAGCGGGTGATTTCTGTCATCATATGTTTATTGTCCCCATTGCGGATATATCGGACATGGCTTAACCCCCAAGCCTCATCATGTTAAAACCTCCTAGGCACGGTTGCTTATATGAATAAGTATCTGTGACTAAATATGGGCACTAGTCTGTTTCGGGAGATACCCGCGAGACTACCCCTGGTCAACAGCCAATGAATACACAGCCATCAGAACTCTTACTATTAATTGATATTGACAGTCATTTCATTTCAGGTCGAGCGCCGTGCCGTCGGATTTAATGTATTTTTAGTCGCGTTACAAATCTAGATTTATGAAGCCAAGCTTAGGATTTTCATCACTGACTGACTATAAGTACCATGTAGTAGTACATCACCTTTAAGATATCGGATGCGATCACTCTTCAACGTCTCAAGAATACTTTTCTCTCCCTCTTCTTATATTGGACCCCAAATCAAAATCAAAATTACAGAACATGCCACTTAAAGTAGGGTCCGGCGTGGACTTTGTTCCTGACAGGGATATACCAAATCTGTCCAACAAAGTGATTTTTGTCACAGGTGGTGAGCAGTATTAATATCATATTCAGATACATCGTTGATAAAGATATTTACAGGCACTGGAGGCTTAGGCAAAGCAGCCATTCTTACCCTGATCAAAAAGAAACCATCCAAAATCTACGTCACAGCTCGGAACCCTTCGAAATTTCAAGACCTAGTCAACGAGATCCAGGTCGAGAATCCCAGCATACAAGCAGTCTCAATTCTTCACCTCCTCAACTGCGACCTCGCAGACCTCAAAACCGTCCAATCAGCCGCCCACCAAGTCCTCACATCGACAACCCCAAAGCTAGATATATTCATTGGCAGTGCAGGCGTATTCCTCGCCTCCCCAGCTCTCACCAAAGATGGCTACGAGGTCCAATTCGGCACAAACCACATGAGCCACGCTCTCTTCATCAAACTCCTCTTACCGCTCCTCCAGAAGAGCCCAGACCCTCGCATTGTGCTGTTCACTTCGGGCGCGTTCGCCATGCATCCTGCGGGGGGAATACTGTTCGATAGTCTGCACACGACGCAAGAGAAGGAATTCAGAATCGCTGCGCCTTGGCGATTGTACGCACAAAGTAAACTGGCAAATGTGCTGTTTTGTGCGGAGCTGGCGAGGAGGTATGCGGATGTAGCGGCTGTGTCGGTGCATCCGGGCGAGGTTTACACGGACGGGTTTGCGAATGTAGGGCAGTGGAGTAGACGGATTCTTGTGGCGATGAGTATGAATAAATTCATGACTCCTGAGGAGGGGAGTAGGAATGCGTTGTGGGCTGTTACTGCGCCTTTGTATAAGGGGGAGGTTGGTAACGGGGAGGGTGTGAAGGAGAGTGAAAAGGGTCTTGTGGTTAATGGTTCTTACTATGAGCCCGTTGGTGTCCCGGGGAAGCATATGAGGTCGTCGACGGATGGGGATTTGGCGAGGAGGCTGTGGGAGTGGACTGAGAAGGAGCTGGAGAAGTTTAATTAAGTAGTGTGTTTCGAAGGTTTTGGCGCAGTAATTGGAATACAAGGGACCTTGTAGTTCTGTTCATGGTTTTTTATACTTCCTGAATGTTCCCGCTTCTCTATTTGCTGGGACCGGTGAAGTGTTTGTGGTGACATATAGTCACGTGCTACATATCCCGAAAGGTGTCTGCACTCCATTGTCCTTAGCATCTTATAATTTGAAGACTAAATTCTTATATGAGCTATGATCTATTTGGATGGTAGATTGAACGCCTTGCACCTGTTCATGTGCTTTGTAGGTGCACAAATGATCACGTGGTACTACCCCTGAAAGGATACCTATATAGGTAGGCTACAAAGATGAAGGAGTTGTACCTTAATGCTAGAATAAGAGGTAGTAATTGTCAGGTGAAGGTTCAACTTTTGGGTGAGGCACGGTCTGATGTGTGTAGAGTGAGGACAGAAGTAAGTGAAGATGTCCATCACTAGTACCTACCTACCTAGTTTAGGTAGGGTATACTACCTAGGCTCATGTAAGCAGCTGATCCAATCACCAGAACCACAGTGAACCAGCGACGCTAAGGATTGCTCTTCATCATCACACCGCAACAATCAAGTTCTAAGGCTTTGGCGATAATCAATCAACGACAACGAAAAATCAAACAACACCAAGCAGTGCCTCTAAAGCTGTTAACAAATGTCGCGAATACAAGCCGTTTCTATCATGGAAGAATCTGCACTCATGAATCTACCGTCCGATTTGCTCAGCCTAATCCTCGATCATGCGGTTTCCATCTCAGACCTAAGAAACATCATTCCCGCCAGGCTAGTGAATAGTGAGCTTTGTGTCGCATACCTCTGAGGTGTATTAATTTTGTCCTAGGGATTTTTGCCAAAGAAATCTTACGTGCGTTTTGCCATTCAGAAAATCTTGATTTCAGCAAACCGCACCTCTTCGGGAATGGGATTGATGATGGTCCGCCAGTGTCCGAGCCGTTCGTCACAGGTGCACTATTGTCGCGTTTGAACCGCAAGTATGCCACTCGCAATCATTATCTGTCAACAATCCTTGCAGCGGAAGAGTATATGATGATGGAATACCCCAATCAAACGGAAGAACAGCGACACGAGTACAGATACGCCTTGTGCGCAGCTGAGAACTGGCGATCGTGCATGAGACATGAAGGATTTCTACCAAACACGGAGCCAATATTTCCTGAGCACAAGCCTACGGTCAAAGAGTGGTCGCCCCTTTTCAATGCTTTGTGTGCTGCTGCTTGGATGGGACACGAAGACTTGGTACGGCAACTCCTCCAGAAAGGCGCAGATCCTAATCTCGAGGAAGGCTACTTTCGACCCCCACTCCAGCAAGCGGCTAGGAAGGGTCACTGTAATATTGTACTTCTGCTGCTGGAGGCAGGGGCAAACATTAATTTGGGGTACTCGCGGCCAAGGGATCTTCAAAAGAAAGGGGCTCTTTATTTTGCAAGTCGCTATGGCCACGAGAAAGTAGTGAACCTTCTCCTCACACCTATTTATCGTTTAAGTTTTTTGACATCAATTGCCGACAGTGCAGTCTACCCGGCCATCCAAGGCGGGTATCAGCACCTGGTTCAGATACTCATAGAACACCCAAAGATAAAAGAGGATCTGTCACTTGCCAAAATTGGGGAATGTATGCTGTTGGAAGCCTGCGTCTCCGATCAGGATGAGGTCCTCCGCTGGCTCCTACTAGACAAACATGGATTGCGCGACCGTTTGCTTGGACGTCCAAAGTTTCTGCAAAGAGCAGCACTGCATGGTCGGATATCTATCGTACGGCTCCTGCTCGACTATGGGGTTAATCGCTTTGGTTCCGCACTGGCAAATGCAGCGAAAAATGGCCATGTTGAAGTGGCAAAACTTCTTCTCGATACCCCAGGCGAACGGATCGATCGTCTCGCTATGGTGAATGGGCAGCGGCCCTTTAGATACAATCCCACAACTCATCCTATCGACCAGCTACCTTTGTACTGGGCATCAAAGAATGGACATACTTCAATGGTCAAGTTGCTTCTGGAGTATGGTGCCAGTGTTGACAACGAATATATGCGGCACGCGACGATCCATGCAAATGAGCAAGTCTTGCGGTTACTTGTCGCAGCTTTAGTGGAACAAGATAAAGTCGCCAAAAGCTGCCAGAGCACGCTTCTAGAATGGGCGGAGAGGATGGACAAGCAGAACGTTGTGAAAATGTTATCGGAATTTGGATATCCACATCATCCCGAGTCTGCATGAATGAGAGCGTAGCATACAACGCTGGGACGCCACGAATGTTGAAGATTCACTTGTGTTGGGTCATGGGAACAGATTTTTAATGGGAGGAGGAACAGTTCTCGATATTCAAGAAGACGATTCCTTTTTTCCCAGATCCTTAGTGGTTGTTCAATCGCGAGACCCGACAATAAAACATGCGCATCGCAGCCATCCCATCAATCGCCCCTTCTTCAGCAGACGCATTTTCATTTTCTTTTATCCTTCTGTTTATTCGATTTTAGATTCAGCCAAATATAGTCTCCAGTCCCATCTCTTGCATGACATCCATCCAAAAGCACTCCAGCCCGGCATCGAGTCTGGTCCACGTCTCTTCCAACAATGCCAATGCCTTCTTGACTGGCTTCGCCGGCAACGATTTACAATAATCCTGCAAGCGAGTAGTAACAAACCGTCTCGCTGTAGCAATATCTACTTCTCGATTCGTAATACTGTTGAAGATCGATGTGGATGGGTTGAGAGTTGAAAGTGGGTCGAAGCGGAGCTCGCTGCCTGCAACAATAAGAATGATGGGTTGCAAACAGCGTGTTCCAGAAGTCAGGGGCAGCTTTTCGAGGATTGATACCGTGTGTAAAGCGAGGGAGAGAAGAAATTCTTCTGGGGGGAGTGAATTGTCTACGGGGAGGAAGTGAAAGAGGTTTGGTGAGGGTGAGGGTGAAGATGTAGCGAATGCGGTATCCGCTACTGGAAATCTCCGAACAAGAATCGACGGAAAGACACGGTAGAGCTCGATCAGAGCAGAGCATCGATATGCTTCGGCAAGGAGGACGTAGTGATGAACTGGTGTGTTTTCATCGCCTGCGTCGACAAGATCGGACACTGATGGTGGCTCAAATGAGAGCAACTCTTCTTCCAAAGATTGCGCTTTCGCAATCGCTTCAGCACCTGAGCCGCCAGGTAACTCCATGTCGAACGAGAAATCGAGCGAGAAAAAGTCGAGCGATGCTGCATCTTGTGCTGTGGTCTTACGATAACTGCGGATGAGACGACCGACTTGAGCGAATAGCTTCTGAACTTTAGGAGCGACACCTGTCCATGGATGAGGGAAGACCTTTTCTTTCTCCGCGCTGGATGCCGAACTGCTTGCCTCATTCGACAAGGTTGTTGATTCGAGTATTGACATATCAGCATACCCAAGTTCCTCGAGGTCATCTTCTACGAAGCCAGCCAACATATCCCAGTATAATATACACTGCTCAAAGAACTCATTCTGACGTTGCTCTCGAGTTCCAACACCAACGCCCTGCTGTTCCACTCTCTTTTTGTTTAACCTTTTTGCTGTCTTCAAATGCACGAGGCCCAGATCCTTCGGATCATGCCACGCGGTCGTTTGTCCAACAAGCAGTACTGTTAGAAGCGTCTTGTCAAGATTCTCTGTCTGGCCTTGAACTCCCTTCTGGGATTGATATAGACACTTGTATGTCTCTCGCTGCATTTGTATCCCAACAGGCGTCATCCGTGGAAAGTGGTTGGCCAAGTATGCAGCAGCCATACTTTGTATGGCGTAGTAAATGGGAGCAGAGCCGTCCCATAATCGCCCCACCGTTGACCGAAATGGGTTTAGGGTTCCGTCGAATGATGAAAATATCTGGCATACATAGTTGAAGTAATATTCTACGAGCATGGTTGGAAGATGTAAGAGGAATTCCGGAACTGTGGAGCGGTGAAGTTGTTGCCGGATTGCTGAAAGACTGTCTGTCTGGTTGGAGTCTCGTCGAGAATCGCTTGCTATAAGTGGGGATCCAGGAACAGATTGCATAGAAGTTTCTGCTATTGAATCGGACTCATCCTGTGGCTGGGGAGAAACAAAACAACTCTCTGGCCCCTTCTCTTCTTCTGGAGAAGGAGGTAGAAGGTCCTGTGGTGACTCTGGTTTCTTGGACGCCGCAGGAAGAGGAGCATGCGAACTGCTCACAAGCAATTTCTCATGCTTTGTAGACCACACAAGCGGTTTTATCTTGTATCCCGGGCATGACAAGCTCTTGCGATTGCACTGGAGGCATTCTGGCTTCCCCTCATCGCATTTCAACTACAGCGATGTCAGCTCCCAATATTCCACCACACACGCCAGGGAGAGGCTCAAGTACTCTTTTGCTTTTACATCTTAAGCAGCCATTACGACTCTTGGGTGCTTTTCTTGGATTCTTTGCCTGAGTTTGGCTAGTCGCTTCGATAGCAGCCATGATACCTTCCCCTAAAGAGGCTTCGTTTTGGAGTTGCAGACTGGTATCCGAAAGTGGGGTACCGGTGTTCATCTTCTTTCAGCACTGATGGCCGCTCTCCAGATACAACTTTCGTATTGTATGCAGTGATCTTCGGGCCAAAGATGTACATATAAGACCCAGAGTGAATGCTCTTGAACGTAAAGTCTTTTGAGGCCTTTGAATTCCCAATTGTCCGGGTGCATGATGCATCACGGAAAGATAAGCCTCAGATAAGCGGACCGACCGTCTGTTGGACTTAGCTGCTTACATAAGCCGTCTGTGGCATAAAACTCTTCATCATGATTAGCTCGTCTTCTAGACCACCAGGACTACACAGAATGATATGCCCATCACCTCTATACTAGCTTTGACGCTATTCATCGTCCCCTTTTTCTAATACAGTCCGTGTCGGAGCTCGAGTCACGTGTGCATTGGATCTTTCACTGGCAGTCTACTGCAACTCGTCAACCTGCAAATATCAAATCTAATAGCACTAAACTAGACTACCCGAGCTCGAGAAGCGTTTCCTTATTTAGCACAAGCACTTCTCATATTGACTTTACTAAATCATGCAAATATTGATGCCTTTCGCGCCGCATGCCCCTTTAATAAGCGAATATTTCCAGGCGCCAGAAGCTCACGTCCTGTTTTATGGGACTGAAACGCAGGAGCGATGTTTATTATCACTCTGAGGAATTTTCTTTTTCTTGGAAAAAATTCCCCGTGAACCTTGATTGATAAAGCTGCCGTCGAGGCATTCACTTGATCGCAGCTCTAGTTGGTCGTTTGCAGTTGATGAACGGCCATTTCATTCATCTATATGTCATTCATGATTTTCTCATTGCTGTGAATTTCTGTACTTCCACATTAGTTTCCCTCAAGTTCATAGAAACCTTTGGGGCACAGTGCATACGATCTTTGCTCTTTTCTTCATATTGAGGGGCGTAGAGAGCATGACGGTCCTGGCAGACTAAAGCTTTGGACTTTTCAGAGCTTTATACTATATGGATGAATTTATGGGAGGTGCTATGTCGACGGGTATTTAGAGCTGGGACCACCACCGCCCTGATACCACCACTCTTTTAGATTTTTGCGTATCTGGCCTTGGGTCAGAATCTCGCAAATATTTAGTTCTGTTTAATGGGTTAATTATGCGCCTTGTCTCCATTCTCACACTGGAAAGGAAGTGATTTGTGCAATAGTTAGAAGAGTAAGAAGTTATATTGGCAAGTTAGTTGGCTGATGGGATAAAAGATGCGCGAATTGGTAGATTAGTGGCTGGGATGAAGGTGGAGGGTAACCACACCGAAGGACAAGAATAGAAGATAGATGGAATCAGCAACCTTACGTGCCGTTGACAGACTAACTGTATTGGAGTCAAGCTGAAATATTTAGGTTATTGAATCCGAGTGGGTTTACGTTTGGTTATGTCACGTCGCTGTGCGTCAAGATCTAGTATCTAGGCTTATTGCATAGAGCAATGACCCCGTCCGGTATAACTGCAGACTTTTCGTTATGTACCAAGTTCTTCTGAATACAAGTCCTCTTCATATCTTTAATCTAGGCTCAGCTCAGCCAGTTCCCCAAATCTAACGCAAATGACGAGCTGAAAGCACCAAACATCGCCCTGGCCTTCCTGCGGGTGACGGAAACGCGTCGATTGTCTTGATCCGTTAAATTAGGCCCATTCAAGCAGCTTAACCCACCTGAAGTGTGCTCTGACTGCAATCGAGGGCAATTCTTGGCAGGTACTTGGGTGGTTGGAAACCCATTAAGTGGAGGCTTCGATCCAAAATGTGCCCATGAATGCTGCGCTGGATGAAAGTGCTCGTTTGCCAAGTGTTCCTTGGCCTTTTCGAGACTTTTCGATGCAGTCCAAGGTAGATTGACGTTGGCATTGTCCACTGGGATCAGATCGAACTGAGCATACTGAACATTGCGAGGCGATTGTCTTTGGGAGTCTGGGTCGACTATTGCTGGAAATGGTATCAAGGGATCGAAGGACGGCCAGTACACAATGATTTCCTTCAACTCAACAAACGGTGATAAACGTCGACGTGATGAAAATTTAATATAATAAAACAGCTCTCGTGCAAAACTTTCCCCGAAAGCCATCCTGTCAATTTCCGTGCCTTTGGCGAGGTCGACGAAAAAAGATTCGAGCATACCCATTGCGTCGATTTCAACCACTTCACTATCAAAATTTGGAGGCATAAAGCATAGAGTGTCGACTTCCCAATTGACGTAAATGCGGGGAGGGATTGTGATAGTGAGATCGACTTCGTTGATTTTGTCCTGTATTTTGGAACCGAATTCAAGTGTGTAATATCTTGAGCCCTCTCTTTTGGCTTCCGCACACGACTCAAGTACTGGTGGTGTATATGTGCTGGTAGCAAACTGATACATCGATTTGTTGACCCGCGGAGATATCAGGGCACGCTCAACAGCTGAAATAGCTTTGTGAAACTCTGGGTCGCTACCGAGCAGTTGAAGCCAAAGTGGAATAGTTCGGGGGACAGAACAGGCAATTCCCCAGATCTTGAGTCGAACTTCAGCTGGCAGTCTCGGCAAGAGCTCGAACATTTGATCATCCTCAACAGTAGCAGTGCTGGAGGAAATATTATCGTCGGCCAAGGCGGTTGGTGAAGTCGGTTCGTCACTCATCGCGACAATCTGTCGAGAAACTTGTGTGGGGTTTGGAGAAAGATCCAACTGGAAGAACGTCAGTTCAAATTCAATATTTTCAAAGAACAAAACACATATGGACACAGAGCGTCGCTGATCCCTCAAGTGCAAGTCGTTCTTCCGCGTGATGCTCAAAGGCTGTTCTCCCCAGTACGCAACCATGAGAATCAATCTTACGTGTGTCGTGTCAGAGGATCTTTGTACAAGATCGAGAACCAAGCAGCAAAGCTGAGATCTCGGGAAAGTGAATGGTGGATGGTCGCTGCCGTAGAGAAGCAAAGGCAACACGTGATATGTATGCTCCTGCTTGAAAATCAATCGACTTTTCTTCGTATTAACTAGGAATAGTATCACTAGACATTACTAACCTATGAAAAAGGCTAATTATAGAGAGCTCTTTATTCTAGAGATTGTCCTTGCACGTGATGTAGCTGATTTATAATCCCACCAACGACATCTTATTTCCCGAGTTTCCTTTTCTCCAGTCCAGTTCACGACTTGTGATGCAATTATTTGCTGTTCAATGTCCAATATTTAATGATAGGGGGTTCCTAGACCACCTCTGCCCTGATTAATAGCATGGACGAGTCTGCAGCCGGTTCCACGTCCGCCAATCCAACCAGCGAATATTCGGATGGTCAACTCGGATTGTTCTTTTGTGATATCTGTAGGAAACCATTCAGCAACGGTTGCTATCCTCTTTGAGTTTATTTATGCTCAGATCTAATGAAATTGCAGAGTATTCACGCAATCGCCATCTTCCGTATTGTCGCCGGAGTCAAAATCGGCAACGTACTCGTCAGAAGTCCTGTCAAGCATGCAGTATCGCCAAGACAAAATGTAGCGCTGGTGAGAAATGTTCTCGATGCAGTTCGAGGGGGCTCAATTGCATCTACGATGACTCTAGGAGGATTCGAGGGCCTTGCTCTTCGAAATCAAAGGCTTCACCGATGTCTTCCAACCTCCCAAAGAATCTCAATGAGGAATTTGTGGCCGGGGACAACTCGGGCCTTGAGAATGACTCATCAGACTGGGCTATGACCATAGAAAATGCGGCTTTTCTAGCGGATGCCTGGGAGACACAACACCCCTTTGCCTCGGAGCCAAACAACACAATAGCACCAATTATTGACTCAGACATAGATTCACCCCGTTGTCATGAGATATATAGAGAACCCGTTGTGCTGCAAGATATCCTTCCAACTGGACTGCCCTCACTTTCTCAACCGCAGAAAATGTTTGGGTTTGACTGGAGCCTGTACTCTTCTGAGTTGTCCATACCGATGACCGTATCACGGCAGCAAAATGCATGCGTCCTCAAGCCATACTTATTACAAGATGCTGTCGCTCAGCATAGCGCCAAGTACATAGTACAAACTTTACGAGCCTACCCACGGATGATGCTAAGAAAGTCGACATTTCCACCTTTCATACATCCGCATTGGCATGGCCATCTCCCAGCACCCCTTGCAAATTGCATGAGTATTGCACAAATGTTCTCAACACGAACTGCAGACACTAGTCCATTCGTATGGCGTACTATAATGATGGAACAGCAGCGCCTAGCAAATGAAGTCAGTGCTATTTTCATAGACCCTACCCTTGTATATGCCTGCAGACTAATGTTCATATCTCTAGTTCAAGGACCTGCCGAAGGAAGAACTACTTGCTGCAATACAAGCTTACATGATATATGTTATAATGAGGATTGATGATACGACTGGTTTCACCAATTCCGATTTCCAGATGCTGTTGTCTCTACATGTGAGTACCTAGTCTGTCTAAGTCAGTAGCTCGATTAATGAAGAAAGTTGATGTGCTTGGAAACTCGAGAACTTTGCCCTGGGCCATTTGCTCACCACGAACAATTTGATGATAAACAAAGTTGGGAAGATTGGATATTCGCAGAATCTCGACGAAGGTAAGTACTTCTTAACATCCTGAAAGCATTGCTTCGCAGATCGGTAGACCTGATAATTATATCCAGAGTTGCAGTTCTTTGGTTTCTCGTCACTCGAGTAGTTTGCGTTGCCACAGATCTTCACTGCGATACATCAGAAGCATTCCAGGCGCTTCCTTTGCCCACAGCAAAATCACTCTGGGAGGCTAAAGATCGTTCAACCTGGGAAGAAGAGTACAAAATCAACAACGTGGCACAAATGTCGTTCTTCGGTGAGCTCATTGAAACACAGCGACAAGCTGATGTAGGATCTAGGACTGGCCAACTCGACGCCTGGCATTCGAATATTGATAATCTTGGGACGTTGCTCACTCTTGCCATAGCCACAGTATGAACAGAGCCTGAATCTTGGGTTTGATGCCAATGGTGTTGAGCTTTTAGCGGAAGTCTTGATTGATGGAGAATCCATATATGATTATCATGCATAGACCTAGAAAGGTTATATACATCATAAGTATAATCTTCTTTTACACGATGCTGTTACAAAGATGGTGTCTGAAAACGGGTTTCGGAAGACCACTTCCAATTACTCCTTGAAAGTCATGGTTTGTTAGTCTAAAGGCCAACTATATGAATTCTTCCACCTACCCCGGATGCCAATTTTCGAGGTAAGCCTGATCCCGCTTTAATGCTATTAGCCTTATGGCAAGCTTTATTTGTAAGATCCCAAGGCTGACTTCTACCGTCATGCAGCACCGGCGAAGTTCGCCGGACCCGCAAAAGTGGGACCGGGTTTTCACTCCGCCTTCTTTAACTTGCTACCTTTCTAATTGGAGCCTTTCAGGGCGGGTACTGAGTCTGTTATGCTCTTTAGCGTGATTGTTTACCTATAGAAACAATGGCAAAGGCGAATTTAGCCGCACGATTATACACATCCCTCAGATAACGAAATGACTTATGCCGCCTCCTGAACATCTTTCTCAATGCTGATTTGTAACCATTTCGTTCATTTGCAATCTTCGCATGGTCTCATTCTTTATTTTTCTGATTTGTAATTAATTCAATTGACGCTCGTCAAGTCAAGTTCTGGAGGTATAATATAAAGCGGTGTTATCTCTCGTTTCATTCTTTTGCATCATCATTTCCTAGCCACTTAATTATGTCTTCCACTACTCAAAACGATTCAAAATCACATAGACCAATGTCGACCTCTCCATCTTCCACGGACATTGAAAACGAGAAAGTAGAAAGTGGCTCTCCTCAAACAATCACGCCGCCCATACCAACTTCAGAAGAAGATTATATCCTCACAAAACCACAAGGCTACAGAGTACACACCCCTGCTTTTGTTCTTCTATACCCCTCTACCTTTCTGAAAATGAACGTCAACTAATGCTCTATCCCAGTGGTTCCTAGTCTGTACTTCCCTCTACCTGGGGTGTCTGATCTACGGCCTCGACACCACAATAAGCGCCGACATCCAAGCAGCCGTGATCCACTCCTTCAACAGCCCATCCCAACTCACCTGGCTAGGAACCGGCTTCCCACTTGCATCTGTTTGTGGAATTCTCCCCGCGTATATCTCACCTAATTATCCTTCCTACAATTCCAACTTCAACATAGAAGCTGACAAACAGCAGCTCGGCATTTTACGCCGTCTTTGATTTGAAATGGATGTTTATCTCCAGCATGATAGTCTTCGAAGCCGGCTCTGCCCTGTGTGGTGCTGCGCCCAACATGGATGCGCTGATTGTGGGACGGGTGATTGCGGGATTGGGAGGCACGGGGATTTATATTGGGTTTGTCCACTTGGATCATTATCTCTGCGATCTTTGGAAAGAGACTGACTCTTTGTCCCTGTTAGGATCCTCAACTTCTTCTCGATGACTACGACAAATGAGGAGAGGGGAAAGTATATGTCTTTAATTGGTTTTGTGTGGGGAATAGGGGCTATCCTGGGGCCAGTTGTTGGTGGTGCTTTTTCGACTAGCGCAGCAACGTGGAGGTGGTCGTTTTATATTAACCTGTGTGTACACCCGCACTCACGATGGATGGTTGCTGATTTCTTAATAGTGTAATCGCAGCTGTGTGCGCGCCGATTTACCTCATCTATCTAACTTCAATGAAACCCCCGTCGACATCTGATAAAAGCACGCCGAAGAAACTTGCGAGTATGGATTGGGCTGGATTTATACTCAGCACGGGAACGCTTGTCTGTTTCACCATGGTGTTGACATTTGCCAGCGCGACATGGGCATGGAATGACCACCGAACCATCTCGATGTTCGTCGTGTTCGGCGTACTGCTTGCACTTACAGTTATTCAACAACATTTCTTCATCCTCACAACCCGCGAAGCTCGAATGATGCCTCCAGGACGTGTTACCAGGAACCGGAGTGAAGTTCTGCTCTGCATCCAGACGGCAGTGACAGTCACCAATATTCAAGTTCCGCTGTATTACATCCCGCTGTATTTTCAGTTTGTGCATAGCGATAGTTCTATGATGGCTGCTGTACGCTTGCTTCCATTTGTATTGATATTGATCGCCTCTAATATGAGCGCTGGGTTCTTGCTTCCCAAAGTGGGCTATTAGTACGTTTCGCCAAGCCAGCTGCACCGGGCACTTAGTTATACGAGCTAATCTTTTCCCAGTTGGGTAATGTACCTTGCGACCGGAGTTTTCATGACCATCGGCGGCAGTCTGATGTATACCATCCGCCTTGATAGTAACACCGGAAAAGTCTACGGTTATAGTATCCTCCTCGGCCTCGGTAGCGGCCTCACCTTCCAAGCAGCCTACTCCATCGCAGGCGTCAAAGCATCCCTCAAGAACTGGTCAGTCAAGGATATTCAAAGCGCTGTATCTCTGCAGAATATCTCCCAGGTGGGCGGTACACTGCTCTCGCTCCTGATATCTGGCCAGGTCTTCCAAAGCTATGCTTTTGAAAATCTAAAGCGCGTACTGGATGACAATAATTTGAGGTTCTCGGATGCAGAGATCCGAAGTACGGTCACAGGAACGCAAAGTTTAGTGTTTGAAGGGCTGCCTGATGTTGTGAAGGTGGAAGCAGTGGAAGCGATTATGGATGCTATGAAGAAGGTTTATATCTTGAGCATTGTGGCAGGGGTTTTGTCGCTGGTTTGTGCTCTGGCTATGAAGAAGGAAAGACTTTCTGGATTGAAGGGTTAAGAAAAGTACTTTCATTTAACCATTATTGCGAGGGCCAGAACCTGACGAGCGCTAAGCCTACTTTTAGAACGCTAGAACTCCTCCGCCACTACTTTCTAAGGAGAAAACGATCTATATCCACCCAAATTGTACTTTAGTTCTTTTCATCTAATTTAACCTTATAACAATATGATTGGATTGCAGCCAAACTACGTCTAGTATGCTCTACACTAATGCTCCCATATTTCGTATCCCTCTACTAGCAATATAACTACGTTTGTTGGGATATGTATCACGTGTACCGCGTGACCATTAATCCGATGACTAAGCAGCGATGAGGCCTTCACCTCATCGCCGCAACCTTAGCTAGAACCTCTTCTACACCTAGAAATGCAACCACGTAACCACCGATAAACTCGATCGAGAAGTACGTGAACCTAGGCCAACCCAGTGCACTATGTGTATACCAACAACGTTATCTTCAGCTACGGTTTCTTTTTCAAGTTTTACGCGCCCGCTTCATGAAAACGCCAAAGCTGTTTGCAATTGGACTAAATAAGTAGGGGGGTGCACGCGGATCTATTTTGATTGATACAACCCTAATATTAGACCGTAGGGTCACATTAAATAGGCGACTTTACAAATAGAGCCAATATCATGGCCTCCCTTAATCGGAAATTCTCACCCCTTCTTTCTACGCCCTCCAACCATGGGGTTGAAAATTACAGGGGGGTTGGGAAGCGCTCGATTTCAAGCAGTGCCCCAGGCAAGAGCCTCACTCAGCCCCGTAGTAAAAACAAGGATATATTATTTGGCCCCAGGTCTATCAGCATATTTCCGAGCCACATGGAACCCTAAAGTATTGAAAGAAAAAACTTTTCACCGTTGCTTCGATCGTGGTCTGGAAATTGAATTGCTTCAATCAAAATTCTACAACTTCTTCCTCCGTTTGAAAAATGTCGCAGCAATCTAGAGAAGCCGATACTCGTACAGGATATCAAAGGGTTGAGACGAGTTCGCCAGTTATCAGTTCGCCAACCATGCTAGCATTTATTAGTGATTTTGAACGCGATGTTACGAACGCTTTTGAGCTGGATGAGTTTCCGGAGTTAGTAACACCAAATATAACGTCTAGACCTTAATATTAACATTATATTCAGCCGAAGGTCAACGCCGGCTCTATTGCTACCTAGAAGCCATTCACCGGAGCCCTCGAATAGACCTCTACTTGCAGATGACGAGACTAGCAACGAAAAGAAACCCTTCTTCACAAGGACATATTCTGGTTGGAGAGGTGGCATTGTTCTAAACACCACCTTTGTAGGAGCTGTCCTCCTGGTCAATGTTATAGTCTTGATATGGGCTGCAGCAAAATTCAAATTCGTAAACGGCATCGCGATCGTTTTCACAGGCGATTGTGCCAAAGCAGAAAACTTATCCATAGTGGTCCACGTTATTATCAACATTCTCAGTACCCTGCTTCTGGCTGCGAGCAACTATGGGATACAAATCTCTGCAAGCCCTTCCAGGGCCGATATCGACAGGGCTCATCAACAGCAGAAGTGGTTAGATGTTGGGGTGTTTTCCTTCCGGAACTTGAAATGGGTATCGAAATATCGAATTGCGACATGCGGAATTCTTTTTTTGTCATCGGTACCCTTACATTTGGTGTAAATCATCGCCGGATATATGTTTCCTTCTTGCAGGCTAATGAGATTACAGCTATAACTCGGTTCTCTCCTCGTCATTCGCATCGGTTAATGGTTTGGATTCACTCTATGTCGCACCTGAATATTTCGATCTAGCAGCAGAGTATACACCTCCGTTCTGGAACAATGCAATGTTAGCAAAAGTCAGAACACAAGCTGCACAAAAGCAGTTGAAACATGTGGGGGTAGCAGAATGCAATAAAACCCTAGCAACTACTTTCCAAAACAAATACCAAGTCCTTGTCTTCGTGCAGGACCTCCTAGGCTACAACAACAGTACAACGCTGGTAGACTACACATTGGGGGGGCACAGTGTGGAACTGCCTAATGATTATTACCCCCATCTTACCGATTGTTGGGCCGGCGCAGCAGAGGTCGACTGCCAACTATTTCTTAATTCGGGCTTATTGGTTGGTGTCATTATTGCCAACATTGTCAAGTGTGGTGTAATGATTCTCATGGTATTAAAGTTCACAAATCCTTCTTTAATTACACGTGGGGATGCAATAGCATCATTCTTGAAGGACGAAGACCCGACTACTATTGGTCTACGTAATACCGGAAGGCGCAGATTTCCCCTTGGAAAATGGTGTTTTCAAGAAGATATGCCCTATGTTAGTATAGAAAAGCGTTGGTGCTCTTCTCTATCCCGTTTAAAATGGATTTTCTCGATCTTAACGTAAGTCGTGTCCTAATACATGTAATTCTCTGGCTCTAACTATCACAGGTGTATCACATTTGTCGCAACCACAGGCGGTATGTTAGGTCTTACTCTTGTTAAAATTTACCATAATTATTCGCGCGAGGCTTCTTCGCCGAGGAGCTTCGATCCGTCAATATGGAGCTTGAGCTTTGGTCAACCATCCATATATTCAACCATTCGATCAGGCGGTGACTCGCCTGTGCTAGCCTCCCAGGAAGGCAATCCCTTTTTATTTGTCTTGTTGGCAAACACTCCGCAACTAGTACTCTCAACAGGATATCTGCTTATAAACAACCTTCTGACGGACATGTTGGGAGCTTGGGAATGGAGCAAGCTTGGAAAGTTTAAGACAAGGCTCCGAACTACAGTTCCACGAGGACAACAACGAAGCACATACTTCCTGCAATTACCATATCAGTATGCAGTACCGCTTATGTCAATCATGGCGGTGATGCACTATCTAGTTTCCTCGAGTCTCTACCTAGTGGATATTAGACTTTACGAAGAAAATGCCATTGATATATCAGAATTGAACAGTTGGTGGATGCTTGATTATTCGCCGGTTGCTATTATCTGTGTACTTTCGGTAAGTGTTCTGCTAATTGGGTTTCCAATTGTTCTCGGCTTTCGGAAGCTCTATCCTGGGATCCCTATGTCTGGATCTTCTAGCGCGCTTATCAGCGCTGCCTGCCATGCTCCACCAGAAGAAGGCGATGCAGGGTTGCTGCCCGTGCAGTGGGGTGTGGTTGACAGCACGATAAACCCAGAAACTGGGGTTGGTCGTTGTAGTATATCCTCAGGGAAAGTCTCTACGCCTGTTGACGGACAATTATATAGTTGATCTAAGTAATAAAATTTAAGATGATAGTCTAAAAGCAGGGAGGAAGAGGGCTTCAAGAACACAGCGCGCATAGTCCCTAATTAACATCCTAAGACCTTACATTTGTTACAGTATAAAATAGAGCACTCTATAGTAACCATGCTCCCGCCTGGCTCCAGGACTTTAATCATACTCATAGATTGCCATTAGCTACCTGGCTTATTATCTATATCTAAGCGGAAGTAGAAGAAGGCCGCAGAGGTAGGTGCTAGCGCACTTAAGAGCGAAGGAGGTAAAGGAAGTATAGTTACTCACCACAGTAGATCTAGGTAAAGATAGAGAGGAAAGAGGAAGTACCATTCCGCTTATAAAGAGAGAGCTTGTACCTATGCAGTCGAAAGCAAGTTCACGTGAACAGCATTGTATTTGCTTGGCCCGACTAAAGTGTCTTGCGGTAACAAATTCAAGCCTCTATAGATAACTCGTCACGCCTGCATCTCCCTCTTTGGCCAATTCTGGCGACACTGAACCTGGTAGATCACTTCGCGCGCGCTCCATAACAAGGCTGACTTTGTTCTTGTCCAAGGACAAGGCAGGTTAAGATCTGCTGAGAATACCATCATAGGGCGGCGGCAGAAATCACAACCTACTGCATGAGGGCTGCACGTTGTTGATCACCTGTGGTTTGTCCTATTGTAGAGGACTGGGACTAGAGGCCCAGTGAAGAGTCCGCCCCCGGAATCAGCCCAGCAAAGCCACCGCCATACTTCTCGATTCTTGAAATCTTGGACATGAGGCATTCCTCAGCCCCGATGAAGCTGTCGCTAGTTTAGATAAATTCTTAATAACTTCTCAGTGTCTTATAAGACAATGGACATTAAGTACCCCCAGCTGGACTTGAAATTACCCGTCGCTCGGTAAAGTTATTCGCGACAATGGAAAAGAAATCAGGTAGGAATTACCTGACATTGCCAACCATACACAATTCGCTGCATCCACTTCGCGACGAAGCTCAGGCTCATCATCACCTCCAACAAACCCAAGATATACAGTTCAACCCACCACTACCTAGTCGGAGGCAACGTACCGTGAGATTCAGTAAGAACAAGAAGAGCAAGAACGACGTAGATCTCTCGGGCTCGTGAGAGAAAGACATTATGTCGCAGCAGCTTGTCAAGACCCACATCCAAATGATGGGGTAGTGTGGTGGGAGATAGGACCGCAATCCAATCACGAGTTGAATATCGACTGGAGAACATGTCGGAGAACTGAATTGCTAAATCTTGCATTTCTTCGGCGATTGTTTAATGTTTGCGATTCGGAACACAATTGTCAAGATCTTGGATCCGAATTTCCACTCAAGCAGACGAATATCAGGTTGATTGATTGCATGACTGTGTGTCTTGTTGATCGATCGATCAAAGAACGGTATTTTGGGCTGAGTTACGTATGGGGTGCTGTCAAAAGTCTCGAAACTACTCTTGTAGATCTTCCTGATCTCCAAAGGCCTGGAGGTTTGAGAGCGAGGGAATGGGGACAATGGAGTTGGGACTTAGGGAAGAGACGAGTGACAGGTGTACTGGCTTTAGGATGGATATAATAAGGTGGGGTTGGGTGAGGTCGGTTTGGGAAAGAGCCGTTTGGGGGCTCGGGCTTTGCGGTTTGGATGGATGGGCGAGAGCTTTCGTGGGATGATAGCATGATAGTCTTATAAACAATATTCTGTCCCATATTATCGCGCAGAAGGTGTTCTCATAACCATCACAGCGTCTTCTTGCATACTACTATATATACCAAGTAGATTGATGTCCTCAACCTTTCAAATCACCACGTTCGCACCTTCATTCATGCTTCATTCATTAATATTCCCATCTCATCCTGCGGTTCAAGCCATCAATTGCGCCCGCCCACCATCATATATCCCTAGCTCTGAAACACCCTGCTTTTGCCCGAAAGAAAGAAAGGAAGGAAAGAAGAAAACAAAGCAAATGGCAGCAAGATTCCCTCAAAATTCATCCATTATAAGTGAGCAGAGCTACCGAGTAACTAACATAGCTCAACCTAGTATATATATTGTAATATCTCATCTCATCTCACTCATGAACCCAGCCACTCATTCGTCGGGAACGTACGTACTGGTAAACAGACATGTGTATTCAGCTACAGTGACACTCCTCACATTATGCCGCCGCCGTGTAGATAGTGGACGCCGTAGACGCCCTCCGTAGCCGATTCCGTGGCCTTTTTGATCGTCTTGACGCTACGCGTGCTCTTGGAGTTTGAACTGATTGTTTGACTGGTGCTCTCCTTAGACGTTCGTGTCTTGCTGCATGTTGAAGAACGTTTTCTTGCGAAGTAGAATTTCTTGTTGTCTTTCAGACAGGAATCCATGGCGGTGTGACCTGGAGGACGGACGGGGGAGTTAGAAAGTTCTTATAAGTATAATTTAGGGAATTGAGTTTCACATTCTAAGAAACTGAGAGTAGTTGAGGTACATGTGGTGGTGTTTCAGGGTGGGCTGAAGAAGATGTGATACGAATAAGGAAGGTGTACTTACCAGAAATTTGACACTTCGTACACCAATCTTGCTTGCAATCGGTAGCGCGATGGCCAGCTTCCCCACAGACTTTGCAAGGATAGGAAACCTTTCTGCAGACATGGCCAGCCATGTTACACTCCGGACACCAACGCGCCTTGCAACATTCCACCACATGCCCAACCATCTTGCACTCGGTGCACCAGAGTTGTTGGCAATGAATAGCTTCGTGGCCCGACTCCATGCATCTTCCGCACTTCAGATCAAACTTTTCTTGCTCGATCTGATGTCTGATGTTGATGACAACGAGCTTGTCATATCGCCACTCATCAACGATACATTGCAATATCAAGAGCTCATCCTGCTGCTTGTAACTCGTGACGTCGCGCACCAGAGTGGTCATGAGCTCCTCGACGAATGGGTTCGTCATGCTGGGGATAGCGGGGTTGATGATGGTGCCTTTGGTTGCTTTGAAGTTGATGATACGCTTTGGGTAGTTCTGGCTAGTGAGGTATCCTTCCGGGGGGCTGAAGTTTGCTGGGATGGAGATGCCGGGCTGCAAGACGTATTAGCACAGTAAAGGATGGTTTTCAGGAGACGGCCAAGCGTAGAAGCTGCCTTAAAGACCTGCATCTGAGCTCCTGAACAGCGATTCGGAGAATGAGCCTACCTGAAGTGGGTACGAAAGATAGCTAACAATATTCTCCGGCTTAAAAGTCACAGACACAGTATGGTACTCCGGCCCAAGGCGCGCTCCATCATCGTAAACTTTCTGCACACAGCGTCCATGGACGCTGAGCGTGATGGCGGACTTCTCCCACTCGTCGCATAAGTCAAAGGTGAGGTTGCAGTGCGCTCGCTCAACCGAATCAGACAGATACTCTGCTTCGGGCGCATCGTAGGATTTGCCATTGAGGGTATAGGCCACACTCATATTCTTGGTGCGGTGAGTTGGGGTGCGGCGAGCGGGCTTGGACCGACGACCTAGGAATGCCAGCATGAGCTTCATGTTTTTCGGGTGCTGGATTAGCTTGTCCGTGAATGGAAGGTTAGAGCTGGTCATTGGGGTTCTCGAGACAGTATAGACTGTATAGTAGGGGAAAGAGGGTGTCGCAGAGCAGAGGCTGATGAGGGAGGAGTTGAGTAAGGTTAAGTAAGGTACAACACCAGAGGATAGACAACTAGGTAGATGCCTTGAGCACCAGTCCAGGTAGAAAAGTCAGAGCGAACAGCGTCGAACGCGTGCAAAGGATAGATGAAACACACTCCACTACTGATAGCCACCATCAAGAAGGTGGACACACGACATTCACTTTGAAAATCAAAACAAAAATATGAATCGAAGATGTGAATAGATGCCAACTTCACGTGAGAAGATCAGAGCTTCAGCGTTTCTGTATCCTCAAGCTTCACGCGCCCAGCGATGCATACCAAAAATTCGTCTGGATCTTCACACCCAGAAGAATTCAATCAGGACCACTAACCTTCCGAAATCGGCCCTCTTTCTACCTAGTCAGTATTGCGATAATTAAACCAACTCCTAGACTTCAAAGCTAGCAATTGCAATTGCAATTTGCAAAGAGCATGGGACGGAAGAAAAGATATAACATAACGCTTCTAGAATATGTTTTTACATGAAAGCATGTCGTGATGCTAATATACTAGAAACCCTACCACCTTGAGAAAATATACAAACGTATGCTATAGCAGAAAGCGCGGGTAACAAGGTAGTATAGTAAAGCAGGAGAGTAATTGAAAAGATGGCAATCGTAATCACAATCACAAGCATAAAAGCGAGAACAAGTACATGTAGTCAAGAATTGTATTTTCTTCCTCCTGGAATGTATCTTCTCTTCTCTCCAGCTCCATCCATGCTGTCAATCAATCAGTGACAACACGTATCATCTTCCCTCTTCCCCTTGCACTCGACACATTCCCATCCCACCACCCGAAAAGGGTCCCTTAAATATCCACACAAGAAGTTAAGAATAGATATTAAACACCATATCTCGCGTATATATCTCATCCAGCAAACTACTTCCCCTTCGAACTTTTCCTCAAATTAATTTCCATCCAATCATGGTGCCCATCCTATTACTATGTCCATTCCCATTTAACGCCGGTCGATTGTGGTCGAATGAGTGTGCCCCGTGGGTATCTTATTTTCCTGAATCCATGTATTGCAAAGGCCGTAAAGAGTGTGTATATGTCGTATCTATCGTGAATGAGCGTCGTATCGTTTGGGGTTCTTTCGTCCCAAATCCATTATTCTAAGGAATGTGGGGTATCATGGTCTGTTTCTCTGTATCGTATTCCAAAATCTTATGAATCATGATACTGCTAAAATATGCGCCACGTGAATCGTAAATGCTAAAACAAGATGCTGAAAATTAAACTTCATCGGGCTCTTAGAGCAAGGTGAAGAGCGAGATGAGCAGCAGTGCTGCCATGGAGAAGAAAGTCGAAGGGCGCGCTGCGTTTGCAGAGCCGGTGACTTGCGGAGAGCTAGATGATGTTGTTGCCGATGCTGAGCTGCGGCCTGTACTCGTTGCAACGCCTGCATTAGCTGATGTCGAGCTGACAACAGATGAAGGAGATGACGATGAAGCGGGGGAAGAAAAGCTGGGTATTCTGCCAGGTGTACCGCTGGCGGAGCTGCTAGCTCTGCTTGATGACACGCTTGCAATTGCTGATGATTTCGAGCTCACTACTAAGGAATATGAGGAAGACAGCGTATTGCTGGCAATGCTGGATGCAACACTCCTTGAGCTCACTCCTGAGGATGAAGAAGACAGCGTACTGCTGGCAATGCTGGATGCAACACTCCTCGAGCTCACTCCTGAGGATGAAGAAGACAAGGAAGACGGCATACTGCTGGCGATGCTCGATGCAGCACTACTCGAGCTTACTACTGAGGATGAAGAGGATATGGATTGCCGCGAACTGCTACTTGTGGTTGTAGTTTGGGAAGGCGAGCTGGTCGAGCTGACCGAGCTGATAATCCCGGGAATCGTATTTGTGTTTGCGGCTGCCTGGCTCGTGACAGCTACGCTTGGGGTCTGTGTGGAGGAAGCAACACTCTCTGTAGCTCGAACGGGAATCACCGTTCCAGTACTCGTTGATACGAGATCCAGCTGTGCAGACTGTGCGTTACAGAAGCTGATGAAGGGCTGGAATTCTGGATCGATATAAACCTGTTGTGAAACCTTGATGGTACCTTCGTTGGCAACCACGCAGGAGGTGCAAGATCCATAATCGAATTCAAAGGCAGAGTCGGAATCGCAAAGAGCACTTGTTAATCCAACCCTTTGCGCTTCGATGTAGCAATTGTTGCACTGCGCGTAGCATTTAGCAGGAACGATCGTCAAATCTCTCTTAGTCAGCTGGCGCTTGATGTCCGAGGCAGTCGAGGTCGGTGGGTAATGCGATAAGCTAGTTTGAGACTCCCAGTTTCCTGTTGTTTGTGTTGAGACGATTGCGTCTCCATCACTTCCAATGATATACACAGTCACAATTTTCTCTACGAAAATACCATAATCCAGTCCAAACGCATGAGGGTTGAGGTTGAAGTATCCTTTGGGAGGCGGGTAGTAAGTTGTCGTATTGGTAGCCCAGACGACATCTGTGAAAGGCATAGCCGGTTTGCAATACTGGGCCTCGCAGATATAATCATAATCAGGTGGATCCACCCACAAGGTACAACCATCAGGCATTGGCGGGTTGCAGACGTATCCTGGTGCGCAGCCCCAGAGTGCATCATCTCCGGTATGTTGAGGAGTCACTGGACCTGTATTTGAGGGTTTTGGACAAGCGAGCTCGTCTATGAGGGTCAACGTTTGAGTGACGGTGGCTCCAGGAGAACCTGGAAGTGTTACCGTCGTACCGGGAGCACCAGATGGACCAGTGATGGTGACAGTCTGACCTGGAGCTCCAGATAGGGTAACGATTGAGCCTGGGGCAGTTACAGTCTCACCGGGGCCTACAATCGTAGTCAGCGATCCCGGCAACGTGGAAACCGAGATGACGGTTGACCCAGGGCCGGTTATTGTAGTTACCGACCCCGGCAAAGTCGACAAAATAGTCGAGCCTGGTTGCGTTGAGATTGATCCGGGGAGCGTGATTGTAATTCCTGGTAGAGTGAGAGTGGATGTTTGGCCAATGCTTGAGATAATAGTTGAGGCGGGCTGCGTAAATGTCGTCAGGGAGCCCGATATGGTATCAGTGACTGTGACAGGCGGAATGACTGAGGTTATAACACTTGTGGCCGTTGTCGTAATGTCGCTTGTTACGGTCGAAGCAGGCAGTATGAGCGTAGTCAGGGAGCCTGAAATCGAAGTAGTAATCGTTACAGGTGGGATGACAGACGTAACAACACTTGTGAC